>NW_004949174.1:135988-137815 GCF_000317375.1 Microtus ochrogaster | reverse complement strand
TCTCAGGCTTTCAGTGGATTCAGTTGTCCACACGTCTGGGCGCCATACATTAGCTAATTAACATACAGCAAGCATTACAAAACTGCATCGTGCTTGACCTGGCTACTGTTACTGATAATAGAGCCATGGAACTGCACCTTTGAGAGGTGATAGTACATGTTTGAATATTCAGATATTATACATGCTCAAAGATAATATTGAAAGTTTATCTGTCTATCAGCTGATATTTCTCTTGCTAGAAGAAACTAGAATTACTGGTTTCATTTGCATAAGCCACCTAGCTATGAGTTTGAATAGGACACTGGCCTTGTTTAGTTATCATGATGTGTGAGCATTTAAAGGAGTTAGAAAGAATTAATAAAATGTATTATTTTGTTTTGAAACAGTCAAAATGGAAAAGTACTTTCACAGTGTGTGGGCAGAAATCATCACATTCTTGGAAGTGGGAAGCTAGAAAGATGGACATTTACATGAGAGGGTCAACCAGTGAGGGAGAGACAGCCACACAACAAGATGGTGCTTGGGGCTCGATGCTGGAGCTTCCTGCTCTTCTTTCTTCATGGTATTAGAATTCCTCAGGCCCCTGAAGACCGAGTGCCCTGGTGAGGCTGGCTCTCTGCTCATAGCAGAAGGGAGCCAGTTTGAACGGAAATGCAATTGCATCGAGGAATGCCCATCATCCCTTCTAGAGGCAGACCAAGTAGATTCTGAAATTCCCTGCAGGGAAGTGGCTGAATATTTTTTCTGACTTTTAAACTTATGTTTAGCCAAGTAAAGTGCATAGAAAGTAGGCAGAGTTTCAGTTTAGGGATGAGAGATCTAAAAAAAAAAATCTATCTTTGCCTATAAAGACTGGAGCTCATGTTGTCCACTAGGAAAATACTGGAAGACTTTATCGTGACACATTGGAATCATACCTGTTACTGTAGTAACAATAACAATGATTTTTCTGTCATTCAGTACCATAGGAGAAATATCGCAGGCCATGCCATAGAGGACAGAGCCCTGGAAGCCATGAAATATTAAAGGTGTAATTCTACTTTTTGACATCTGTTGAAATTACACTAGTCTCTCTGAAAATAACACCTGAATTGAGTTTCAAATGTGAAGGGACCTGAAAAAAGTAACAAGAAAAGCCACAATCAATTTTCAAACTCAACCAGGTTCGAGAATTTATTGATTAAGTAAAACAAACAAAAACATGAGCTGAGATGACAGCGAGACTAAAGAGACCAGATCAATCCATGGACGCATTAAATGTCTTTTCAATACTGTCTTCGATCACCATAGCAAGTAGCTGGAGGCTTGCCTGAAGCAGTTTTCACTTACATGTGCTAAAAACAAAACTGCCTTCATCACATAAATGACTTTCTGCCCTGGGGACTTGTCATCAAGATCTCTGTACCCCAGCAAGCCATTCATTCCTATTGATTTGCCATCACAGACAGGAGAAGAAAAGTCTGTAAGGAACTGAAAGACCCTCAGAGAGGAGATTTTCCTCCAATGAAGTCCCCAGAACCAGGACACTCCGAGTCCAGACCACAGGATGCAATTAGCAAGAGGTTTATTGAGTAAACACAGGTACCTGCAGGGGGTCCGAGTCCAGACCACAGGATGCAATTAGCAAGAGGTTTATTGAGTAAACACAGGTACCTGCGGGCGGCAGTCTTTCGGAGGACTTGCGTGCCTGCCAACTGAAGGGCGGGCTTTTTATAGGGAAGAGCAAAAAGCAAGTTTACAGAAGCAAAAGCGTGGTTATCAGTCTATCGGAATGAGGCGGGGTGTCAGCAGAAAGCAAGTTTACAGAAGCAAAAGCGTGGTTATCGG
>NW_004949174.1:133314-135888 GCF_000317375.1 Microtus ochrogaster | reverse complement strand
GCAGTCTTCCTATCTCATAGACATCCTGCTTTCTCAAGCACATGGGATGTTCTTACGAGAGCAGGCTGGCTGCTGATCCGGAGAATTTTTTTATTTTAAAGCAAACAGGATGTTCCCCTGGGAGCATGCTAGCTGCGGGTTTTGAGGAGGGGGTTTGTAGGGTCTTTCAGAACCAAGATGGTAGGACACAGTTATGGGTGCGGCTGCTTCCTAAAGATATTTTCTAACACCAGCAATTGAATTTGTCATATCTGCAGCCTGTCTTAGTGCATTCATAGGTAACAACTTAGATTTGTTAAGAACAAATGGCTTCAGAATTCCAGACGCAGGGCAGAAACTGATAGATAATTTCTAAGGGACAGACTCAAGTCTGCAGGAACTGGCAGCAAGGACAGATCCTCATGTATTCATTTGTCCCTTGCATGGCTTCCTTCCTGAAGTTTATTGAGTATTGAGAGGCAATGGCAGGGCAGTGATGAGACCACTCCCTGCGTTCACACATACCAAGTATGCTCCATATAAACTATGTTAACACATCCAGATCATGAGAAGTCAAGGGAGATGAGAGAGACACATTAAATCCTTATTAATGCATGAACGGAGATCAATCAATTGTGTAGGATAGGCGTAAGCAGCCTGGGTAAGGTTTTCAAGGGGGAATGTTGCCTTCTGTTTCTTAGAAGAAGAATCAGCAAAATTTTTGTAAATGACAGTCATATGGCTCTAATCTTAAAGACTGACTCAGAGACATCTATCTCAAGAAGAGAGATATTGTAGGCACGGAAAGGCGAGTAAGATTCTGTACCCTGCAAACTGCAGGGCATGCCTTGGGGAAGACAAATGCCCTGGCTTTAGAGCAAGGCTAGGGTTGTGCTTGTCTGTATTAACCCCGGCTGTCCAGGACTAGTTAATCATCACCCTCCGTGCTGCACACCGTTGGTCATCATCTGCACTCCTGCTCCTGCAAATTCAATCTATTCTCTTCGCAGTAATATTCTCTTTCTACACTTCATCATACAACCTTCTCATGTATCACATGTTTTCATCCTTGAATGTGTTCTTCTAAACATGAGTTTCTATTGGGAGAGGCATGGCACTTATAGGTGGTGCAGGTCTATATATTTTACTTTAACTCAATCTCCCCGTTTTTGTTTAAATATAAGGTTTCAGTGGGTCGTCTGATGTATTTAAAGTCTGCTGGCTCATCTGATACACTCTTCATACAGTGTTGTTTGTTTCCATCATGGTTTCTCATGTGAATTGTATTTGCCTAAATACTGCCAGAGTGTCTGCAAAACAGCTTGAATCAGATCACAGTCTACAGGCATTGCTGGGTTGGGTGTGCATGGTAGAAATGTGAGCCTGCTCACAAGAGCCACCATGCCTCTTTCTAACCTTACATGGTGCATGACCATTTGTCTGTCTGCCTGTCTGCTTGCCTGTCTTTCTGCCCCTCTCTCTCTCTTTCTCTCTCTCTCTCTCTCATTTATCTACCAAGTATTTATCTAGTTATCATGTATTTGTTATTGTCATGTAATTATCTATTTATCAGTCTCTCATCTATATCTCTCATCTATTTAATATATAATCTCTCACATCTCTATCATTTGCTATTTACACACCAACTATCATTTATCTACTTAACATATCTATAATATCTCATCTACCATTTATCAGTCATCTGTTGGTCATCTCTCATTTATCAAATATATTTCTATCTGTCTATCTTCTATATTGACTTATATATAATATATTACATGTTATACGTCTTATATCTATATTTTATAAATACCTATTTATATAGATATATAATTATACATTATACATATAAATATGTAACAGACTGTTGTTTAGTTTTGATTTCACTAAGTCAAGATGTGTCTAATTTTCTATTTCCCAAAAGTTATTCTTATTCTTCTCTTTATGCCTGAGACTGGCGCAAAGGATTGTGTAGACGGACTGCAGTGGAGAGCGGTGTAGGTGGTAGCAATGTGGCATCGCATCTTGTTTTCTATCAGAGCAGCAGTTTCTTCATCTACTTTGTCTTTTGTGAGGTTATGACATTTCACGTCCTGTGTCAAAGTTCTGCTCCTTTTCAGAGCTGTTGCTCCTAGGGCACACCAGAGAGCATACACTCATAAAGACTACAGCAAGTATTAGACTGGTGTCATTGGACAAAGTGCAGAAATGCACTTCTCGGTAAAACGCCAGTGTCAGTTCAAAGAGGTGGAAATAGGCTTAGAGGGTTGTTGCCTTTGCTGGCTCTAGTGCTTTCAGTGACTCTACCATTGAGAATATTTGGGTATAGAGATGGGGATAATCTTGAGTTGAGGGAGGGTGAATCATGATCAAAATATATTGTATAAAATGTTCAAACAAAAATAGGAAAAATAGATTTTTAAACAGCAAAAAACATTTGCATTTGTGAATAGAGGAAAAGGGAAAAATAAAAATAACTGGCAAGTTTTACACTGGGAGAAAACTGTACTCTGTCTTCTGCTTTACTACTTGATTATACTCCCCCACCTTGTGTGTGTGTGTGTGTGTGTGTGTGTGTGTGTGTGTGTGTGTGTG
>NW_004949174.1:127452-133214 GCF_000317375.1 Microtus ochrogaster | reverse complement strand
ACTCCCCCACCTTGTGTGTGTGTGTGTGTGTGTGTGTGTGTGTGTGTGTGTGTGTGTGTGGTGTGTGTGTGTGTGTGTGTGTGTGTGTGTGTGGTGTAGCACTGAGAACAAAGACAGCATCTTCACAGTGTGTTCCCACAATGCTATCCACCTGTGTTTTCATTTCTGCAGAGTCTCCCACTGGTGTGGCTGAACAAGTAGGCTAGGCTGGATTCCAGCAAGCTCCAGGACCCACCTGTGTTCACCTCCCTGGCACTGGGACTGTCAGCATGTGCATATCTTTACACGATGCTGGAAAGACTGTTGTCTTCATGCTTGTCTTTCAAGATCTTTACTGGCTATATCCACGGACCCCTCTTTAATCGAAATAAAATATTGTAAAATGAGAGACAAATGTCGCTTAACTCTGCCACTTTCTATATCATCTAAATTTAGACATTGCTGTGATTTAAATGTTTTTTTTTCCCTTTGGGATTTATATGTTGTGATTCTTATCCTAAAGTGATGGCCTTAGGAGGTGGACCCTGTTGCCACATGAAGGCTGTGTGGAAAATAAAGTCCTTGCCAAATGCCCCATCTTCTGCTTCTGAACCCTGACCTTCTGGTTTCCAGACTTGTGAGCAATTGATTTTTGTTGCTTATGTCACATACTCTAAGATATTTTATTATAGTATCTCAAAAGACTAAACACATGACTTGAAGAGTAAATGATACAGTCATGTAATAAATGTGCTTCTGTGAAAGCAAGAGCCTACCTTACTGTACATGCCAAACTGCATCAGAGTGACAGACAGATCGTCTCCCTTCATCCCACAATCCTCTAAGTTTGTCTTCAGTGTTTCTGCCCCTTTAAGGCTCCACTTGCTATCTTCTATCCATCAGGAGTTACCCTCTCATGCCCACCCTCACCCAGCACCAAAACTGCATTTCTGTTAGGTGAGTCCTGGATACCCGTGGGTGCCATTTTATGGGAAGTTCATTGAGCTACATACACTTGTCTTGGTGAGACAACAGATTTAAGAGAAACCACAAGCTGGCTTGAGGAAGAACTGGATTCAGTGAGAAGCTCAGTGTCAACTAACCATGGCAAAAAAAGCCATGATTATTCAGTGTGTTTGGGGGATTGGGTACCAGACTTCATCAGTAGACAGATGCCTGTTCTGACAAGGGTTATCTTAACTTATAGTGTCTGGTACACAGCTTATGGTGGTGGAGAAAATGTAAGGCAGCAGGAGCATCTGAGCGCTCACATCTTCAGCTGCTCATAGCAAACAACGATAGAGAGCTCCCTGGAAATGGTGGGAATCAGGTGGTTTTTGAAATCTCAAAGCCCATCCCCAGTGACGTGCATCCTCGAACAAAGCCCCATCCTCTTAAGCCCCAAATTGTTCCACCAACTGAGGACCAAGCATTCAAATATATAAGCCTATAGAGGCCCTTGTCCTTCAAATCATGACACATATAGTGAGTACTGTCTGATAGATTTGAATGCAAACATTTGTGTGTTTTTGCTGAATTAAGAAATAGAACGGAGGCTGGAGAGATGGCTCACTCAGCGCTTCTGAATAATTCGTGTTCTTCCAAAGGATCTATGTAGGTTTGGTTTCCAGTATCCATATGTTGAGTCTGGTTTGGGGGTATTCAATGCCCACATCCGGCCTTTGTGGGTATACATGTAATACACATATAAGCATACAAGTATACAGATACACATTAAATAATAAAACATAAATAAATACGTTTCTAAGAGAAATAGGATTCCCATAAACAATTTTCCCCTCTGTGCTTGTAGGAGAACCAAAAGAAAGAGATACTGAGTGGTTAGATAGGTGGAAGTTTGATGGTCAAGGCTGTGAGTTTTGATGATCTTCCTACAAAGGCCACAGCACAATAAAACTCCACTGTCATGTTACTGAGAAATAGTATCTCTCATCTGTAAAAGATGGTGCTGGTGATAGAGGTGCTCTTGGTAAGGACCAAGTAGGATGTTGATAATGATGATAATGGGACTGATGAGGACAGTGGTTCTAAGTAAAGGAAAAGCCATGTTAGGTATGCTCAGCCTGGGTTGGTCCATTTTTGTACCTCATTATTTCTTAATATTATTTTTTTTAAATGTATTTTTTTGTGTATAGATATTTTTCCTGAATTTATGTCTATGTGCCACTTGCATGCTTCATGCCTACTGAAGCCAGAAGAGGGCATCTGATCCCTGGAGTTATAGATGGTTGTGAGCCACCATGTAGGTGTTGAGAATAGAACCTTGGTTCTCTGCAAGAACATCCAGTATGCGTAACTGCTAATCCAGTATGGCGTTGCTAGTGAGTTTCTTATTCCGCAGATATAATATTATAATATAATATAATACCATTTCCATATACTTCATTGAAAAATTGATTTGTGATTGGATATTACTTTAAAGGAACATCGATTTATCTGTAATTTATCTGTTCTTTTGTTTTTCGTTTTTATAATTCACTAAGAAAGTCACCTTTTCCATGTGAGGCACAGAGTCCTAAGCACATCTCCACCATGCCTCTTTCTGTGAAGCCTTATCTTCTGATCTGCTGGTTTATTGCTGTTGATATTCTGTCAGGTGGACTCCCATTGTCACCTAACTTTTATAGTGGGTCCTTGTAGTTCTGTGAAGCCTGTCTCTTGCCTTAGCTACGGGTCCTAGTTCTTCAGTATGGAACCACTTAGGAAGATATAGCTCCCCACAAGTCAGCTTCCCAGGATTCAAGTGACAAACCAAAATCTATCTAAATTAATGCCATCTTTTGTGTTTTGTCCCTGACTCCGAGATTCACGTTGGCTCATGGTCATCCCTCCCCTTTATTCATACTCTTTCTGTGAGTTCCAAGTCATGGCTGAAGCTAATGAGCGCCTGATGGCCTCTGTGTCTCTGCCTATTTCTTGACTTGATGGAATCTTGTGCTCTCACCCCCAGTGTCAAGCCATAAAGGCACAAAATTCAGATTTTCCCATTTCATTAACACACTGTCTTTCACCCTCTCCAGTTTTGTAGATTTGTGTTGGTTCTACCTGCTTCCTTTCTGCTTACACACTGGTGTCAGAGTGAATGATCCCTGATCACCATGGTACCTGGATGCTGAGGGCAGCATCAACATCAGGAGGCACAGGCAGACAGGATGCTAGAGTCTGGAGGGGATGTTGGAAGGACCCGTGTCAGTCAAACAGGAAAGAAGACATTTCAGATGCCATAGATAGCAGCAATGGCAATTTGACAGCGTGTCTTTGAATGTCACAGTTACAGAAAGAATATGGCCATGAAAAACACCACATTTAGTTTCCATTCCTTTCTTTATACTTAAATTATACAACCCTTTCTATAACAATGGCTGTTAAATCTGAAACATCCTTGCCATAAAGCAATCTTAATAGAAAATACAAATTGTCTTTTCCGTGAAAACGTAAAAGATTTTTATCGGTTGATAATGTAAGTTATTCGTTCTGAACTTCTCTGGGAGGAAAAAAAATATATTTTAGGTTATATAAGTCACTTGGAAATCGTAACAGCATCCCAAATATCCAGAAAGAAGGAAGCAGATAAAAAGGGAAGTAGGGAAGACTTTACTTCTTTGACAAATACAAAAAGACAACTTTTTTTTCTAAGTTCTTAAATGAAATTGTCTATTTTACAAACTACACAGATAGAGATTGAAAGATGTGTGTGGGGTGGGGTAGGGTAGGGTGTGCATGAGGGCAGTGTAGGTATATGTGGTGTGTATGTGTGCATCTACGTGTATATGGTGTATGTTTGTGTGTCTATGTGTATATGTGGTATGTGTCTATGTCTGTGTATATATGGGTATATTTGTATGTGTGTGTGTGTGTGTGTGTGTGTGTGTGTGTGTGCAGTATGTATGTGGGGGGGGAGTCCTGTTTCCATCTATTTGGGATATTTGTTGAGGGTGTCCCTGAAGGTATCACACGGGGAAGCAAACCAAATAAAGAGATAAGAATGTAACCCGGATGCAGATTAACCCTGTCAACTTGTATCAGACTTTGGGGAGTCTAATAACAGGCAGTTTATTCCCAATATATTTAAGCCCAGTATAATTTGGAAAAAGTTTTCTGGTGTAATAAATCCCCATTGCACAAGGAGGCATAAATGCATCAAAACTCAACTCATGATGTGTGTCATTTCTTCCAAGAAGATGGGTTCTAGAAGAAGCTATTTGTACTAACTTAAAGTCCTAAAGGTCTGGACTGGTCTTCATCATGCAAATAGTGTAGAGGTCCTTCAGGATGTAGCCCTCTCTGGTCCTGGTTGTGGAAGCTTGGGGGAACCTCTGCCTATCAGGGCTATTTAGATTACTAGCCACTTCTAGTCTTGGTTGTAGGAACATGTTACAGCCCTACTCAACAGATCACCAGGCAGTTAATCACTTCCAGTTCTCAGCTTTCTGGATAGACGAAGAGGTTTTTCATCTTTCCCATTGGAAAGACAATCCTGTGTGCTTAACAGTCCTGGTTTCTCCGGAGCTCTGTGAGTGCAAGGCCCTTTGTGCTATGCCCGCAGTGAGTGTGGACTCCCAGTGTCTTTGATCTTAGTGCATAACACAGGGTGTGCAGAGTGATCATTTCCACTGTGCTTGGTGAGGAATACAGGCAGTTCAGCAGGCAGGTGCAGAGCTGTACCACGGGCATAGCTTATGTCTTCAGTACAGTTTCCACTCCTTTCCTTTCATTTAATGTTTTAAAAACAAGAGACGAGTCAGGCTTCCACTTAAATCTTAAAAATGATCTTCAAATATGACACCCATATTAAAGATTTATGTGTATACTTTCAAAGAACAGTTGTAAGCCTAGATAATTCAGTGGACCTTCTTGTTGGTTCTGGTAGCTGTCAATACGTGGCCAGTGACATCGCTGGGTCCCTTGGGTTTGCAGCTGCCATTCTGGTGTCAGCTCATGCAGCAGGTTCTATTCTGACTGCATCTGGCAGCTGTGTTGAAGACTTCCCTTCTGCATCTCCTTCATTTCCATCGCCTGGTCCTCCTTAAAGCAAAGTTCTTGCCCACAATATTTCCACAATAAAATGTAGAGACTTTTATTTTCTCACAAAGTTCTGGTTTGCTAATGGTGATGAAGCCATGAAGCCTGAACACTTAGGTATCCTTGCCATATGGATCCCCACCTCTATTAAACCATAGGTTTCCAGATGTTCATGGAGAGAGAAAGACAAGAGCAAGAAGAAAACTATGAACCGCAGAAGATTCAAAACAAAATTTATTGGAAGTCCCCATTTAAACTTTTGTTTAATTTATTTATTGGGGAAGAGGGCAGAATACAAGCCCTGGGATTGTTCCCTAGACCCCATCTACTTTTCCCTCTGACAGAGTGTCTAGCAGCCTCAAACTCATCAAAGAGGGTAGCATGGCTGGCTTCAAACCTCAGAGAGTCTCTGCTCTACCATCCCAGTACTGGGGTTTACAGGTATATACTACTATGCTTGGCAGTTTTTACATAAATTCAGGGGATCAAAGTCAGGTACATGGGTTCATGCAGCAAGCAATTTACTACCTAACTGGAAGTTCCTACTTTTAAAATTCACCTTTCAATAAAGATGGCCTGTATACTATCATCAATTCCCATATCATCATCTCACATGATAGGAGGAATACTTTTTTTTTTTTTATTAAGAAAGAAAAAAAAATTTTCCGCCTCCTCCCAGCCTCCCACTCCTCCCACTCTCCCCCCCCTAACTTCCCTCCCTCCTAACCTCCCCCCCTCTC
>NW_004949174.1:99346-124693 GCF_000317375.1 Microtus ochrogaster | reverse complement strand
TTCGTATGTTGAACCAGCCCTGCATCTCTGGGATGAAGCCTACTTGATCATAATGGATAATTTTTCTAATGTGTTCTTGGATACGGTTTGCCATACTTTGAAGTGCCCACTTCAACCTAAGAAGTTATCTTCACTTAATAATGATCTTCCCTTGCATGTTATATCAGTGACAAGCGGAGCCTCCTGAAGTGTCTGATAATCAATCCCCTATCAGCTACTAAAGTCATCCTGAGACAGAACTGAGCACAGCAACTCCTGATCAGAACCCAATGTGAAGATGAAACAGTTAAGAATCATCTGCTTCATTGACACTGGCTGATTCCTAAAGAATCAAGCAGTAGCTGAGATGTCAATGGCTATAGGGACGGCATTAACAGGATGTAGTCAGAGGCAGCTGGTCTACTGTAAAATATGCCCTTTGCCTCTAATGTGAATGTTAAATTGTACCACACAGGATTTATTTTTGTTCCTGTATATTAAAACCCCATTTTATATTCTTCCCCTTCTTTTCATAGAGTAGTGGGAATTAATCTCTATCACACAAAGTAGGGGGTCTCCCCAGGATCCAGTGACTGTTTTGTTGTCTTTATATAGTAGATATTGGCTATTATAGTTATGGTCATAGAGCAATTTTCTGTGAATACCAAATATGGAAACTCCAATAGTAGAGAATCCATCCTGAAGGTCCTTCAGCAGTAATGGGGTTTGTTTTCCACAGACTGACGTTCCCAGGGCAGTGACCCAATCTCAAGGCACAACAGGAAAGAGGTGGTCAGTCTCTTTCTCTTATTTATTTATATCCGGGCTAACTTGAAGATTAGTCAGCTTTCTTCTGCTGGTGAAATATTGGCCCAAACACTTGGCCTCACACACTGATTTTCTGGGCAGACTTAAAAGGGCTTTCTGTGTCTTCCAAATAATGTATCCCTTGTCTCTGGGTGTGTGGATTAGATAAAATAGTATTGGTAGACAGTTTTTTGTGATTCGTGAGACCTGAGGGAGAGATACATCCATAGTAAAAACTAAAGAATATTAGAATAGATTCAGGACTTTTGTAAAACAGTGCACACTTGGGTAGAGGAAGTGTTATTTTTTTCTAAAACTGAGAGCCATTATTAAGACTCTTCTGTGGACCCATCCCCTGATACCTCAGTGGAACTCTGAACCACAGGCTACAGATGCACACAGCGGGCCAAGAGAGCAGGCCAAGAGAGACATCAGAGGCTCCCTGAACACAGACAGTGACTACACAGAGCAGACTAAGAGCAGCTCCCTAAGACACAGACAGAAGCTGCAAGGATTGGACCAAGAGGCAAAAGACATTGCAGACACCAATTGGAGGAAGAGATGGGTAGGTGCCAATGCAAAAAATCATTCAACAACCTAAAAAACAACATAGCAATGCCAGAATTTGGTGATCATACAACAAGAAGACCTGATCATCCTAACTCAGAATAAGCAGAGGAAAACAATCTTAAATATAATTTTAAGAAGATGATAGAGACTCTTAGAGAGGAAATGAAAAATTGCAATAAAGACAAAAATGGGGAGAAATAAATAAATATCTTAAATAAACTCAAGAAAACTAAGAAAAAGCAAACAAACAGGTGAAGGAAACAGTTCAAGGCTTGAAGACTAAAATACAGGCTATAAAGAAAACACAAACCAAGGGAATTTAGGAAATGGAAAATTTGGGTACTACCACTGCATAACCAACAGAATACTAGCAATGGAAGAGTGAATCTCAAATGTTGAAGATACTATAGAGGAAATAGATTCATCGGTCAAAAAAAAATTAAATCCAACAAATTCTTAACAAAACATTCAGGAAATCTAGGACATCATGAAAAGACCAAACCTAAGAATAATAAAGATAGGAGAAGAAGTTCAGCTCAAAGACACAGAAAATATATTCAGCAAAATCATAGAAGAAAACTTTCCCAATCTAAAAAAGGATATCCCTTTGAAGGTACAAGAAGCATATATTATATAAAGAACTCAAGAAGTTAAACATCAAAATATCAAGTAACTCAATTAAAAAATGGGTACAGATCTAAACAGAAAATTTTCAACAGACGAATTTCAAATGGCTGAAAGACATTTGAGAAAATGTTCAACATCTTTAGCCATCAGAGAAATGCAAATCAAAATGACTCTGAGATACCATCTTACTCCTGTCAGAATGGCTAAAGTCAAAAACACCAATAATAGCTTATGCTGAAGAGGATGCAGAGTAAGAAGAACACTCGAACACTTTATTACTGGTGGGAATGCAAACTTTTATACCCACTCTGGATATCAGTATGGTGGTTTCTTAGAAAATTGGGTATCAACCTACCTTAAGACCCAGCAATACCACTCTTGGGCATATACCCAAAGGATGATCAACCATACTACAACGACATTTGTTCAAATATATTCATAGCAGCATTATTTGTAATATCTAGAAACAACATAGATGCTCCTCAGTCAAAGACTGGATAAAGAAAATGTGGTATTTTACACAATGGAACACTACTCAATGGTAAAAAACAATGACATCTTGAAATTTTCATTAAAATGGATGGAAGTAGAAGAAATCTACCTGAGTGAGGTAACCCAGACCCAGAAAGATGAGCATGGTATATACCCACTCATAGGTGAATGCCCGCTGTAAAGCAAAGGATAAGGAGCCCACAATCCCAGAGAAGCTAAGTAACAAAGAGACCCCTAAAAGAAACATACATAGATCCTCCGGGGAAGGGGTATATTAAAGATCTCCTGAGAAAATTGGGAGCATTTGGGTGGGGGAAAAGGGAAGACTAAAGGGGTGGAGGAGGGCAGAGGCAGGGAGGAAGGAGACCTAGAGGGAATGGAGTGGTTGAGATGTGAGAAGGACAGAGACAGAGAACAAGGAAAGAGATATCTTAGTAAAATGAGCCATTATGGGGCTAGCACAAAACCTGGCATTAGAGAAATTCCCAGGAATGCACAAGGATGACCCCAGCTAAGACCATAAACAATAGGGGAGAGAGTGCTTGAACTGGCCTTGACCTGTAGTCAGATTGATGATTATCATAAATATTACCATAGACCTTTCATCCAGCAACTGATGTAAACAGATGCAAAAAACCACAGTGATGCAATGGATTGAGCTCTTAAAATCCAATTGAAGAGAGGGAGGAGTGAGAATGCAAGGAAAGAGATCAAGACCATGATGGCGATACCCACTGAAACAGCTTACCTAAGCTAGTGGAAGTCTTCTAACTCTGGCCTGACAGTGAGGAACCAGCATAGATGCAAACTAGGCCCTCTGAATGTGGGTGACAGTTGTATGGCTGGGGCAAACTGTGAGGCCACTGGCAGTGAGACCTGGGTTTATCCCTGCTGCTTGTTCTGGTTTTTTGAAATCAATTCTTTTGAAGGGATACCTTGCTCAGCCTAGATACAGGGGAGAGGGCCTTGGTCCTGCCTCAAAGTGATGTGCTAGACTTTGTTGACTCCCCATGGAAAACCTAACCCTCTCTGAGGAGTGGATGGGGGGTTGGTGGGAAGTAGGAGTCAGGGGAAGGTGGAGGGAGCAGGAGGATGGAAGGTAGTGGGAAATGAATTTGGTATATAAAATGAGAAATGATACTTTTTAAAAAAATAAATTAACAAAAATGTAAAAAAGACTCCTCTGTGGGCTCAGCATTAATGTGCCCCCATCCATTCCAGCTCTTTCGCTGCAGAAGGCTGAGAATGATCACCCATGGGTTGCAACTAGCTGCAGAGTGAGTATTTCCTATTCCTCAATATCAGAGAAAGGCTGTTCTTTATTCTTGTTTCCAAATCTTCCAACAAATGCTTCTCTCCAACCAGCTGCATTTCTGGAGGCTTCTTGAACTTCAGGTCTCATAAGAAATGTGTGACTTTCATTTCTAATTTTTTTTTATATTTTGAAAATTTTATACTTTGGTACTATATTCATATTGTTTCTATCCCTCCCCAACTCCTCCTATGTGACCCCTACTCCTCAAATTCAAGACATCTTCTCTCATTATTGATATCACACACATATACACACACATCATATCACATTGCCCATAGCTCTTTACTCAGGGGCGGGTCTTGTGAGGTTGCCCCCATCCATGTTGGCACGTGACTCCCACCTACCCTGTTTCTCCAGCATGCATTGGAGAGTCTGGCCACTGTCAGGAGCAGAAGAGGCTGCACACAACACTTCAGTACACAAAATTTTTAAGTTTGCCTGATGCACAGTTTTCTTTCAGTAGGTCACATGCTCAAAATGATCTAGCTGGATGGCTTTTTTTCTTGATATTCTTCAGTCAGTTGCTTTTATATGGAATTTTATAACAAAAGCAGTTCAAAGACTTCCCAACAAAGCCTTTGAGCATATGGGATGGGCCTTAGAAAATAATTAAAATGATACTGGATTTTCTGGTGTGTGCTCTCTGGTCTACATTGTCCTAGCCTCTACAGGCAAATTTAAGCCACAGGATCTTGAGATGTGTTTATGAAATACAACTTATAACTAGCTGCCTGTCCCAGGCAGCTTGCTATGCTGTGTGGCACTGTAGGGTGGTAGCTTTTGTGACCAAGTCACCAACTTGTCTCATGTGAAATGAAAAATCACAATAATTGAGAAGAGAGACTTAGTCCCTCTTCATGTATCCAACCTGGTTCAGAGATAGGATTAATTCAGTGTCTTTTTCTCTGCAATGTTCTTTATCTGGTGCTAACATTTATATCTGGGTCTCCTGAAGTTCAGACCAAGGGGCCTTTCCATGTGGATCCTCATTCTCTGTCAGGGAATCAAATTATTCTCAGAGAATACCTTTATTATGGCAGTGGTTGATGTTGCTTGTCTGCAAGGGGTTTCATTGATCAGGTTTATTGAGACAGGAAGGTCCTCCTGAACCTGAGTGGCACCATTTGATGGACCGTGGCCATGCATGAATCAATAGGAAATACCACACTGAGCAGAAGTCTTCCTCACTCTCTTGTTGCTTTCTGACTGTGGGCTTGGTGTGAACAACTGCCTGCAGCTCCTTCTGTGCGAATTCCCATGCTGTGATGGACAGTATTCTTTCAAACTGTGATGTAGGGTGTTCATTTCCCAGTCACCCAGAAGCTATACTAATTATAACACTGCTTGGCCAATTAGCTCATGCATATTTCTAGCTAACTCTTACCTCTTGAATCCCATTTCTACTAATCTATGTATCATCATGAGGCTCGTGGTTTACCAGTAAGGTTTTCTGTAGTCCATTTCCTTTGGTAACTACATGGCATCTCCCTGACTCTGCCTACTTTTGCTGTGTATCAGATTTCTTGCCTGGCTATATTGTCCTCTGTGATAGGCCCAAAGTAGCTTCTTTATTAACCAATGGTAATAAATCATATTCACAGCACACAGAGGGGAATCACTCATCACTGAAAGCTGAGCTAAATTCGTCCCCCTTTATGTATTTTTTGCTAATTTTTTTCTTGTCACAGATACAGCACAAATGACTGGTAAGATTGCTCATTTTGGGTAGGAAGGGTCAAAATGGCAAACTCTGGGTCCTTTCCTCTTACTTCAGTGAGAAGTTTCTCATCTCCCAAACAAGGAGAAGATGAGACAATGAAAATATAGGTTTTGTGTGACTTCCCATGGCCATGTAGTTCTCCATCTTAACTGCCTGGGCAGATAAGCAAGGGTGTGGCCAAGCCCTGCTGCACCCGGGTTTTCCCCTTCCTGGGATCACTGGTCCTATTCAGCAGGATGTGTCATGTTTGGTCTTCCATTAAGAACTTGAATGCATGAACCACCCATTTGTGAAGAACATAAGATTATGACTTTGGTTGGTCCATTGTATAGTTTTTCTTTCACTGTTGGCAGAAAAGGCAGACTTCTAATTTTCAATGCACTGTTTATTATTTTGGATTTTTCTCTGTGATCCCTATTAACTGAACATAACACCCTGTGCCCTGAGGTAATTGAGGTCAAGGGAAATGTTTCTTGTGAAGATAATACAAGAAATAAGATCTTGGCCATGAGAAAATTGGCTCAAATATTTCTTCATGTGCTCTTTCTGTTTATGGGCTTCCGCTAGTTCTTCTGAGGCACCAGCTATTACCACCCAAGTAGATGACTGGCTCACCAACCTGTTTTTCTAAGCTAAGTCCTCTCCAAACTCGACACCCACACTTGACTTTGAAATTAATATTTCCTTGTGTCTAAACATCCATAATACACAAGAATCTTTTCTCCCACTGAATTGCTTCTTTCTGGTAAACATGGACATGTTCTTCCTACCTCATGACTCCCCTTGTTTTTGAAAGCATATTCCTTGCCAATGCCTGGGAAGAGTACTTCCCTAAATTAGCCTTGACTTTTGGGAAATGCTTGCTGTCCCAAATGAGTCCTGGACCCTGTCTTCTAGAGATGACAAGTCAGTGTGGAAAGGCTGACAGAGTCATTGGCTTTGTACAGCCCTATAGGCAGGTATAGAAGTACTGTGTGCAGACAAAATCCACAGAATAGCACAGGCAAAGATTCCATTAACAGAGTAAACCTTGAATAGGAGAAAGAATGAACAATGAAAAAAATGTCAAGTACAAAGGGTAAATTCCTTTGTTATTATTCTGCTTTCTGGGATATCAGCTTTTTTCTTTGGTGCTTTGTGGTTTTTAGAGCTATATTTAAATTTTTTAAATTGTGTGTGTTAGCACATGCATGTATGTGTATGTGTGTGTGTATATGCATGTGTGAATATGTGCATGTGTGTGTGTGCACATGAGTTCAGGTGTGCATGTGCATGTGAGTTCAGGTGCCCATGAAGCCCAGAGGTATCAGATCCACTGGAACTGGAGTTGCAGGCAATTGTGAGCCGGCAAATATCAGTGCTGGGAATCAAACTTGAGTATTCTGCAAGAGTAGCACTTGTGCCTAGCCTCTGGACCATCTCTCCAGGCCCTTCTCTTTACTTTTAATTTTTCAGGCCATCTTTCAAATTACACAAGGTATTTTAAAACTTTGCATTGAAACCATGTCCATCTGCTGCATTTTTATTTGTCTAATAATAATAATTTCTAGAATAGATTATTGTATCATTGGTTTTTCTCAGTTTTCAAACTCCTATGTGGTGTATCTTAATTAACTTTCAATGTCAAATATCATTGTGCAATAGGAACTATATCTATTTGTAGATGAGAGAATGAGGCTAGGAGAAGTCAAACTCCTCCATGTCAAAGGTCATTTAAAACTATGTCTGGATCCAGAATTAAACATCTAATCATCTCATAAAGGTATCTATTTGTCTAAGTGCCATTTTTGATCTCTCAAGATCAAAGAAGAATCTCCATTTAAAATTATTTACCTTTCATCCACAGTATTCAGTAAGTTCTCCAAATTTTGCCTTGAATATCCTATAATTTGCTTAGTTCCTCTATTCTTATGGTTATAGTATTGTTACAAAGTTCTCCATATTCCCTGTAAATTTTCTCTTAATATTTAGTACACAAATTGTTTATTCAGTTCACTATTCCATGTCAAACTCCAGCTACCTATCTCTTTATCATTGAATTTAATCAGTAAGCATCCATTACCACCCAAGACCAATAATATCCTTTTATCTCCAATCAGTATCCTGCCCAGCATCTACCTCGATTGCCTCCCTTCTTCATCTCTGGTCCATCTCATGCGTTTCTTATCTCTTCTGGGAAGCAATGCAGCTAAACACTTCCTGTGGTCCTTCAGCATCAACACTTCTTTTCATTTCCGTAACTTTCTTCTCCTAAAACAATGTTGTCTTCTTTGCCACCTGAGGATCTTGTACACTCTGTATCCCTGTGCACTGTACTGTAGTTCTTGATTCTTCTATTGGGGTAGTCCGTCTTCTCAAAGCAAATGTCCACGTTCCTGGTGGGACTTCCATTTCTTGTGTTAAACAGTTGTCAGTTCTCATGCTGGGGACAGGACTTGGCAGGCATGTGATTGCTCTGACCATGGTGGGCAGTGGTTGCTGATGACAACTCTCTTGGAATTTGAGGCAGGACCCCAGGCAGCATTCTAATGCGTTACCCAGGGAGGCGCTGTGGTGCAAGGTGAAACTTGATAGGCATTTCATGTAGCAAGCAGCTCCAGGTATTCAGCCCTCCTGGCCACAGAGCCAGGAATCAGCAGCACTCTTCTGTCTGTACAAGAAGCACCGTGGCTTTTTGCTTTGTTGTAAATCTGATCCTTGCCTCTCCTTTGATTCTTCATGTCCTTAGACAAGGGCCCCGCTTTAGTTTAGATGGGAAAGGGGCCGGATGTTGGAGGGGTTTGAGTCCCAACCCCCTGCTACAGTTTGCTGAGGAGCTCTACTTGTGGACGTACATAGCCATCTAACAAACAGGAACCTTGAATTTTTAGGAAAGTGAGCGTTGACTTGCGGTTGGCAGCTTATGACGTTATTATATGAAAGTGGTGTTCCAGCCGGGCGGTGGTGGCGCATGCCTTAATCCCAGCACTCGGGAGGCAGAGGCAGGCAGATCTCTGTGAGTTCGAGGCCAGCCTCATCTAGAAGAGCTAGTTCCAGGACAGGAACCAAAAAGCTATGGAGAAACCCTGTCTCGAAAATCAAAACAAAAAAAAAAAGAAAAGAAAAAGAAAGAAAGAAAGTGGTGTTCCCCATCACACAAGACTGCTCTTAGGTGAGCAACTACCGCTGGCCTAGGGGAAGCTTTTCATCTGGGAGGTGAGAGATTGAACTTGAGGGGCCATGCTGTCCACCCCTGCAGCATGCTCACGTGATGAAGACCCAACAAAGGGAGAAAGGAGGCAGGAAAAAATGGGAGAATGGGAGAGGGGAAGGAGGGAAGCAGCGATGCTTACAGGAGCGTCAAACTTAAAATTTAGGACCTAGAATCACCGCATTAAAATTTCATAAATGTTCAGAGCAACTTTGAGGGAGCTCCACACTCCAGATGAGGGCTTACAAAGCAAATTTTGCTTTCCTACCGTTCTTAGCTGTCCCCACATTGTCGCGTTTGACTCCTCTCTAAGTGGAACGTTTTCTTTGACACAATGGAAATGTCAGCCGCTTTTCCTTTTTCATTGTTCCATTGTGTAGGTGCGAGAAAACAAACCTGTCTGAGGGAACACGAAGATTAATGTAGGCCTGCACATTGGGTGCTGTCTGCCCCCGCCACTCACCTCACCCCGTTCTGTGGAAAACTGGGAAGCCATTAGCTGTTCTAAAGTGGAGGGCCAGCTAAGGGGGAGCCATCTGACTAAATTTCAGGTTCCCCTCAGGATAGCTTTAATAGGGACAGGAGTGAGGAGCCAGTTTCTTTCCTGTTTTCTTTCTTCTATTAAGAAGAAAAGTTTTACATTTCTTGGTCTGGGCTCCATGCCAGGACCGTAGTCACACGATTCAATAATTTATAATCTCACATAAATCAGATACCAGTCACAGTTAAGTGTGATTTGTTATATGTGTGGATTTCTGTTTATGGTATCTTTATTGAGACGCTCAGTGGTAAAATGTAATATGTAATCTCTACCTATTTAAAAGCGTCATGCTGTTTGTTCACAAAAATGATTTGCTTCTTCCTGATCCCAGCTGAGAGAATATTTGATACAAAGTTGCATAGCATGAAGTCCCTATGGGGCGATGTGCCTGTCAGGCTCCGAGCCTTGCTGTAACGTGCGGCACTGTGTGGTTTCCGGGGATGAGAGACCGTGGCTAGTAACTGGCAAACAATTTAGTTGTAGAGGAAATTAACTTAATAGAAACCAAAAATGTCTTCCCCTCACGCCCAACAGATGGCCCCTACAGTGGCATCTAACAAAGGCAAGAGAGCCTGGCCAGCGGCGTCCCAGAACACCAGATGCCATAAACCAGCATCAGTCTGGGATTCAGATCGCCCACTCCAAAGCCCGGTCCCTTCTGCTTTAGGTTTATAACTTCGGGGGACTGCAGAAGTTTCTACTCCCTGTCCTTATCTGGAAATGAGGAAAATACCTCACTTTTGGAAGAGGGACAACAGTACATAGGATTCTGGGAAGTGCTCTACGACAGGATTTGTTATTCAGGGCGATTTTAAGGAAAAGAGAGTGGAGGCTGGTGAAGTAGCCTGGCTGATAGAGTTCTCAGAAAGCAGGCACAGAGCTTTGCGTTTCATCTGCAGCACAGTGTGAACCCGGTACAATAGCACAGGCCTCAGATCCACAGCCCTGGCGTCTACAGCCCTGGGATCCACAGCCCTGGGGTCCACTGCCCTGGGATCTACAGCCTTGGGATCCAAAGCCCTGGCGTCAATAGCTCTGGGATCCACAGCCCTGGCGTCAATAGCTCTGGGATCCACAGGCCTCAGATCCACAGCCCTGGGATCCAAAGCCCTGGTATCCTTAGCTCTGGGATCCATAGCCCTGGGGTTCACAATCCTGGGCTCCAAAGCCCTGGCATCTGTAACACTGGGATCCACAGCCCTGACATGTACAACCCTGGATCCACAGCTGGGAGATCCAGTCCTGGGATCCATAGCCCTGGAATCCATAGCCCAGGGATCCATAGCCCTGGGGTCCAAAACCCTGAAATCCACAGCCCAGGGATCCACAATCCTGAATCCATAGCCCTGGAACCTACAACTCTGGAATCCACAGATTTGGAATCTACAGCCCTGGGGTCTACAACCCTGGATCCATAGCCTGGGCATTCAGGCCTGGAATCCACAGCCCTGAGGTCCATAGCCCTGGGATCCAGTGTTGGAACTTGGAAGGAGGAGGATCAGTTGGTGTGGGAAGTACTTCAGTATATGTGTCGCTTTTATTGGTTACTGAATGAAGCTGTTTTGGCCAGTGGTTTAGCAGAATAGAGCAAGGTGGGAATTCCAAGCAGATAGAGGAGGAAGGCAGAGTCAGGGAGATGCCATGTAGCCGCCACAGGAGACAGACATGCCAGAACTTTGCCAGTAAACCATGAGCCTCATGGTAAAATATGAAATAATAGAAATGGGTTAATTTAAGATGCAAGAGCTAGCCAGGAATATGCTTAAGATATTGGCCAAGCAATATTGCAATTAATATAATTTCTGTGCACTTATTTTGGGTCTGGGCAGCCAGGAAACAAACGAGCAGTCTCTGACTACAATTAGTACTTTCAAATCATCCTTGGCTACATAGAGAATTTGGGGTCAGCCTGGGCTATATAGATCCTGGAAGAAGGGCATGGGAGGGAGGTTGGGAGAGAGGGCTCGGAGAAGGAGGAGTGGGGGAGAGAGTGTGGCTTCACTGAGGTTGTGAGCTTTGTTTGGGTAGTGCAGTTCTCAGAACGTCTTCCTTTGAAAACACAGCTGGCTGTATTTGTTTCCATTTCAGGGCTTAAATGCACTCCCATCTAAATTCATATGTGACTGCCAATAATGATAACAATAAATTACAAATGAATAGCAAAGAATCCCTCTTAGGAGGAAGAGAATAGGAACAGTTGAGATCTGGAGTTTCTTTGAGCACCACCATGGTATCATGGAAACAAGGTTGAAGAAGACAGAGGCCTTAGCTGAGGTAAAAATTTAAATGAGTACCCCAGGAAACAAGGTTGAAGAAGACAGAGGCCTTAGCTGAGGTAAAAATTTAAATGAGTACCCCAATACGTCTATGATCAAGATATAATCTATTTTAATGTGCTATTTTAAAGTGTTGTGTTACTCTGAAATATGTCAATGTGTCTGAATGTGGGTATGTACAGGCAGACGGAAAGCCTACAGAAGACAGAAGCAGGTGTCAGATCTACAGGAGTTGGAGTTACAGGCAGTTGTGAGCTGCCCATTTTGGATGTTGAAAACCAAACTCAAGTCCATCTACAAGAGTAGCAAGTACTCTTAACCATGTGGTCATCTCTACAGTCCCACGTAATGTCCAGTCAGGGTGGAAGAGGTAGGGTGGATTGGGCATGCATGGGATGCCCATGTAGGCAGAAGCAGCAGCAGCAGGACATCTTTGGGCTTTCAGCACTTACTGTGCAGTTTACACTGAGAAACACCTTGACAGACCTTGCTCCAGGATTTCGAAGTTCATAAATCAACTTCCCTCCCTTGCTTTTGCAACAATGACTAGGTTTTCTCCAGTGAGGCCCCATTTACCAGGAGCTACAGTCACAAGTAAATTGATCATGGTGGATTTAGAAGCACAGTGTTGGTAATTTTGCAGTCGAGTGACAACTGTTTAGGTTTGTCATGCTTAGGATATAGTCTAGGCTGACCACTTCTCATGTCAAACCTGCTGACATGGCCACACAAAGTCATCATCAAGTTTTACACGTGACTACTGTGTAACCAAGTTACAAAACCAAACCAAAATAAATGACTAAATAAAAAAATTTAAACCTTATAATATTTTAAGTAAGTTCACAGTTTTTGGGTTGGACCATGCTCATAGCTGCCCTTGGACACACAAGGTGGCATGTGTCCCTTGGCCTGCAGGGAGGAAGATTCAGAATGGAAAATCAGACAATATATATTTTCAATCTAGTTATTATATTTAAATTGATAATTGACAACTGATAAAAATTATATGATAGAGAAATAATTTTCTGAGTTCTTTCCTCATAGTAGAAATTAGAATCTGACGATGAATTCACTTAGAGTCTACTTAGAAAGTTTTTAGATTGAAAAGTTACCAATAATTTTATTATTAACTAAGGGAAGCTATGATATCAGAGGGCTTACTGTGCCCAGGCATTGGCCTGGATACTGATGTTTGTTTGTTTAGGTAAGTCCTGCAGGGTGGGTCAAACCATAGATTCAAACAACAACAGCAACAACAACAACAACAAACAAACAAAGAATCAAACAAAAAGCTAAAGTCAGGGAAACCCACTGGGTCGCTCAGAGTTAGTCAACAATAAATGACAGAGCCAAGGTCGAAGGCAACATTCTAATTAATTCTAGAGTCTGTGCTTTCTGGGAATGTTAAAACCAGGGGTAGGGATCTCACTGGGGTGGACCTAACATCAACGGAGATGTAAATATTTGGAAAAAATACTCGATTCTCGAGAAAGTCTGTTCCTTTGAGGTTTGGGCCTTTAGAAGTTTTGGGGTAAGAGAAATCAACAATACAAGAGCAGCTTCTGGAATCTTAGCAGGTGAAATATCTGGGCAAGGAGGGTAACAGGGTGGATGCAAGCTGAGGCAGGTCCAAACCGCAAGCCCAAGGGGAACCTCTGCAGTTTTGTCTGTGTGTCAGGGTCTCTCATGAGCCTCACTGGCTCTGCTGTGAGCTGTTGGTACTCCGTTCATTTTGCACCTCTTAGCTAACAGGCATGTGTGTGAGAGAGTGTGTGAATTCTGCACGCATCTCAAGCTGTAACAATTTTGGCCTCTGACACTCTGTTCTCAAAATGAACAGTAACAAATCACAGCAGACGTTTTATTGAGCCAATAAAACCCCCTATCAGCAATCCCGATGGCACACCGGACCCCTGCAAGGGCAGGCTGTCACTGCTGTAAGCATCTGAGTCACAGTGTGACAGCTGAGCAGGACTGCTGAGTCAGCCAGAATTCGGAGCGATGGGATGAAGGCTAAACCATAACTCAAGATTCGGACAGAACACCCAGCCTGGTGAGGCTGAAGCAAAATGAGAAAAGGGAGGAGAGTTTGGGGTTGTGAGGTGTGGGCTGGGTATAGTAAGTGAGCCCCTCAACAGGCATCCCACTGCCACTCATTGGGCCTTCAGTTACCACTAAAGGTATTGATTTCTGTGTTGGTTTCAATTTTGTGTAATAGTTTTATGACTAAAAATTAAGTAAATGTTTAATCCAATACTCTTACCTTCATGTCGCCTGTGTCCCATGTAAGCTGTGTGTCTTGCCCAGGCCTCCTGACACCTGTCTGTAGGTTCTGCCCCATTCTGTCCAGTACTTGTCCATGGTCAGCCGCTTTACTCAGCCTTGTCAGGCATCTCCTTCAAACACCGGCTCTTTGTCATCGATGTGCAGGACAGAAACAATTGCTCTGATGTAGGAAAACTATTTTTTGAGGCTATGGCGAGTTATCAACATTTATTACCTTCTGCAATCTGTCACAATTTGAATTAATCCTTCCAGAGGCAAAACACAAACCGCATTTCATGAGCTGTCAGCAGGTGGGGGGTTGCGGGGGCATGTAAACAGTGTTTTGTTTACGTCCCTCTGTACTGGCAGCCATGGAACGATCAAGGCTTCTGTTGCTCGTGATGCTTGTAAAATCTGTATACCCCTCTAGGTAATGATGGGCTTGCCTTCTGATGGGAACCCACCCAGAATTGGAGATTAGAGAGAATAAAGAGAATCATTAGCATGAGCAAATGGGCCCTTTGTCCAGAGGGGCTGATTGTATGTTTAACAAGCCTGAAACAGGTGGAAGACACAGGGTGTGCTGGGCTCCTGGGTGATGGAAACCGCCTCTGGAAAGCAAGCACATTCGAATATTTCTATGGAAAACAAGAGCGGGAAAGTGTGGTTCAAAGAAATTGCCCTGATGGGAATAGGAACGTGCAGGCATCTGCCTTGTTTCTTTTCTTTTTTTTGTAAATTTATTTATTTCATTTTATGTGTATGAGCGTTTTGCTTACATGTGTATATGTGCACCAGGTGCATTGCTCCCCGAGGACAGAAGACGGTATCAGATTTCCTGGAACTGGAGTTATGGATGCTTGTGAGCCACTGTGTGAGTTCTGGGTGCCAGCTCAAGTCCTTAGTGAGAACAACAGGTGCCCTTTTATCTACGGAACCATTTTTCCAACCCCCCAGATGTTTTCCTACCCCAGGTTGTTTTTGTTTTGTTTTGATTGACTTTCTCCTCTCTCTCTTTTTCTCTCCCCCATGTTAATAGAAGCTATGAGTAATAGCTTCTCCCAAAATAATAATTCTCCTGAAATAGTTGCACATCTGTGTATATATTTGAACATACTTGTAAGAGAGACAAATGGATTCTAGCGCTCCTTAAAGATTCCCCCATTACACTGTGGATATTCTCAGATCACTGCCTAAGAATTGATGATGTAATGCAAGCTAAAGCCAGCTGAAGCCAGGTACAGTGTGGAGCTCCACCCTGATGTGCACTGGCCTGTAATCACGCAATGGCTCAGTTTATACCTGGTAAACTCTGTCCTTTGAAGTCTTGTTTCAGTCTCAAATCCCATTGTACCCTTTGTAAATAGAGCATATTTGCTTCTGATATATTGCCCACTTTACCACAGATTTAAGATTTAAAGGTATTTTAATTTTTGTTTTATTAATGTATTTATGAGTCTGTGTGTCACTGTGTATGTGAATGCTCTGTGTATCCAGTTGCACATAGAAGCCAGAAGAGGGTGCCAGGTCCCCTGGATCTGGAGCTGCGGGCAGGAAGTTACAGGCAGCTGTGAGCCACCCAGTGTGGGAGCTGTGGACTAAAGTTTGGTCCACTAGAAGAGCAGCCTATGTGCCTACTCTTCAGTGTTCCGGAAGGGCATTTTACAACTCATAATAAGGCTATGTGAGATAAGATTTGAGGACCAAATGTATTGCTGTAGATTACTCTGAGTACAGGGAACCCACAGAGAATTCTGAAAAGTGACCTGCTTTTTTCAGTCCTGGCCAACCCCTGCTGGGGGCTGCAGACACTACCTTGCTTTCCTAGGGCAATTTCAGTTTCTTCCTCTCTTCAGCATGGCTTTGGGATGGGGCATTAAGCAGCAATGAGAAAGACGTTGGCTAGAAATGACACCTAGTGACCAAGGTCACCCTCCCTCCCAAGTCCCTCTGGACTGCCTCAGTTCAGCCTCCAGTAAATGTTGTCTGCTGCTTCAGGGCGGTTGCTCTTTCTAGAACTGGAGTAAACTGGAGCTTGGAATGAGGACATGAACTTATCGAACACTTCATCCTTGAAAATGAGAATCATGTTCTTGAGTTCTCAGTAGTCCTCATTGTCTGCTATGTAAGTCCGGTTTTATCCCACGCTTTTTCAGACCCAGGCTAGCTGGTCTTGGTGAATTCCCGAAAGATCATCCCCATTGTCTCAGTGTGTGGTTGTACCCCTCGTGGTCCTGAGTTCCTTGCTCGTGCTCCCCCTCCTACTGCACATACTGGCTTTGGGGGAGCCTAGGCAGTTTGGATGCTCACCTTACTAAACCTGGATGGAGGTGGGCGGTTCTTGGACTTCCCACAGGTCAGGGAACCCTGATTGCTCTTCAAGCTGATGAGGGAGAGGGACTTGATGGGGGAGGGGGAGGGAAATGGGAGGCGGTGGCGGGGAGGAGGCAGAAATCCTTAATAAATAAATAAATTAAAAAAAATAAAAGAAAAAAAAAGAAAAAAAATGAGAATCACGTCCTCCGCCTTCTTTTGCCCTTGCTCTCAGCCGTGTCATGGAAGGAAGGGCAGGGCTATTAGAGAAAGATGGAAAGAAGTGTATTTGGAGGTGCCCCTGGCCGCCGGGAAGCCAGCCGCCCAAAAGAGAAATGAACGATCTAGATGGGTTAAATATCTCTCCTCAGATTGGAAAGAATCCCGCTTCTCAGTTAGAGGTTGGGAACACCAGGCACCTCGTTTGTGTGGTGCGGTGATCAATGGTGTTCTCTTCCCGCTGTCTCTGTCTGCCTTTCTCTGGATTAAGAATGCAGTGCTGGCACCGGGCTATAAATCTATTGCCTTGTTTTTATTTCTCCATTCTCATGTTTATGGTGTGCATTGGTCTGAAGCCACCTGTGTAGGTGCATGTGACCTGGGTGTCTGTGCTTGTTGGCGCCTGAGATTGATGTCAGGGATGATCCTAGGTCTCTCTGTCACCTTACTCATTAAGCCAGGCTCTCCCAATCAAACCCTGAGCTCCCTGATGTGGCCAGCATAGGTTGCTCTGAGTATCTCCTGTCCCTGCCTTCCTAGGCTAGGAAATACAAGTAGGGCACCATACACACATGGCACTTAAATAATTTTGGGGTTCGAAGTCCTTATGTTTAGATGACCAGTGCTTAACCCCTAGACATATCTCTAGGCCTGGAGCTATATTTATTATGTTGGTTTCTCTCATCAATCTTTATTTTTTTTCCATCTGGAGTTTCTAAAACGATCACAGGAAAAAAATCTGGTGGCTTAAATGCCTCATTTTTATGGATAGCTGAGTCTACAGGTCAGGACTTTTGATCACATACATTATGAAGAATAGTTTTGTTCACTCTTAGTTTCTAGACAGACAGAGTGAAGGGGAAGCAATAAGACAAAAGTTGGAAGCTTCCTGCTCTCCGGCCTGTTTGCTGAAAACTGAATTTATAGGTCCATATTTCAAAGTCTGGAGCAATGGGATTTTAGTCTTCAGCACCTAGGTCCTGAGACTTAGTGTGCATGCTTTAAAGATTGAGGTGTTCTCCATCTTCAGAAGACCTGAAGGAAAGACTCTGGCAAGGCCAACTTCCGCTACAACTTCTTTGCTGCCTGCTAAGAGATTGTGCCTTTGTCCATACATCCTTTGGTCTCACGGAGCAAGTATTTCTTCAGAGCAAAAATTAAACTCACCGAAGGCTTGCTGTTCTGTGTTAAGGACAAGGTCGGGCACCTACTTACCTGCTCAGTTCTTGAAGGTAGTTACTCTCCCTATTTAGATTTTAGGAGCAGGCTAAGAAATATGGAGCTGAAATAATAGCTATATGCTAAAAGCGATTCATATCCAGGAGAAGATGAGGCAGGTCTCTGACCTTGAGGTGACGCTGCCTCCCTGACAAGCTGCGAGCAGACTGCTTCATACATGGCCGCCATGTAGACACTGATTCCTCTGGCCCAGGCAGGTGCTTCCTGTATTTATTAGTCATTTGCTAGAGAAAAGGTTAGGAAAGAAGGCATGAAATTGGCCTTTGACTGCAACCATGAGCGTCAGTTAATGAAAGTCTCACGTTCTTCGAAGAAGGCTGAGGCGAAAGAGAAAAACAGATCTCTGTCTTGCTCACTCTCCCTTCACTTTTAAACTAGAAGATGCCGATGCTCTAATTTTGATATTTTCCAGCTACCACTCCTGCTCAAATACAAGGAATAAATAACGGGATTGAGATTCCCCTGAGAGGGATATTGTTTACATGTGGCCCTCACAGGCAATAACCCCAGAAGCGATGACAGTCTGACAGTTTCATCTGCTGATCTACTTTGAATGAGTCTGGAGTCTTTTGTTTCCCTTCAGTAGTAACTGAGGGGGGCAGAGCAAGGGTTGTGTGAAATGCCTTTTTTACCTCATTTATTTCCATCTCATATCCCATTTTGGTGCTTTATCTCAGCCGTGTAACACCATAAAGATTTTATGGCTTTATACAGTTTTTTTTCTTTTTCTTTTCTTTTTTTGGGGGGGATGAATAGATTGAGATAGTAATTATCATGCAATCTATCCATCATAATTGTTCACTCTCAGAGTGAGCACATAGACCAAGGTCACGTGTCTGAGTTAATGAAACTAGGCATATTTGTTCTACTGCTTTTTCTTAAGTGTTTGTGCATGCAAGGACTCTAAGCAACACCTGGATTGGAGTGTGTTTGCTAGTAAATTCTGATCCTGCTTTGTGGCTTTGTTTTCTTCTTGTTCTTGTAATTCTTTCTTTACTGTCTCCTTCTTATTTATGCATCATGTTGTGAAAGCTATTATATTTATTTTACAGATTCCATTATTTCTGTCTTTAATTATATACATATGTTTGTGTCTAAGTGTGGGTTTATGCATGTGAGTGTAGTGCTCATGAAGGCCAGAAGAGGGCACACTTCTCAGAAACTATAGTCATAGGCAGTTTTAAGCTGTTAGACATGAGTGTTGGGCATTAGTTCTTGCTGGGCGGTGGTGGCACAAGCCTTTAATCCAAACACTTGGGAGGCAGAGGCAGGTGGATCTTTGTGAAGTTCAAGGCCAGCATGGTCAACAAGAGCTAGTTCCAGGATAGGTTCCAAAATTAGAGAGAGACTTTGTCTTGAAAAACAAAGCAAAAATAACAGGAGGGAAGGAGGGGGAGAGAGAGAGAGAGAGAGAGAGAGAGAGAGAGAGAGAGAGAGAGAGAACGAACTAGGCATCCTTGCCTACTATGCCATTGCTCCAGCACCTGGTATTTCCTTTAATATATTGTCCTGTCCTGATTTCTTTTAATGGGCTTCTACATTTCATACCTTTGGGTAACATTTACTCTGAAATAACTGAGAAACGTTTCCTTTTATTCAAAGTTTAATGTATCTTTCATATGTATGGTAGATTCTTATACTAGAAATTTCATTTATGATTTTGAAAATCTCAGAATCCTGCACTGTTGAGACAGATCAGGTGAATATTAAAAGAAGGATTTAAACTTCGACCAGAGCTCACTAACGGCATAATTAATTGTCCACTTAGCACCCTGTAATGAAACGGATTGCCACCAGCTTCATTAGAAGAGAGAAAGACAAGTATGAGATACAGCAGACACCTCCAGGCTCTCCCACAAAGCCTGTTGTCACAGCCGGTTCTGTGACTCCTGTTGTCTTCTCACACCGGTGGTGTGCCACGTTCTTTCCCCTTGACTCGGGTAAAATAGCTGAGAAACAATCCAGCAAGTTCTGAGAGGGAGGGGCTGAGCCTCTGCTAATCTGTGCTGAAGCCATTTTCCCGGCAGAGAGAGCATGGAGTTAAGTCAAAAGCTCCGTGGAATAAGACTCAAAGTTAAATAGGCTGGGGCTCAGTGGTTAAGAGTACCTGCTGCTCTTCCAAATGACCTGGGTTCAATTCCCAGCACTCACATGGCAGCTCACTGTCTAGAACTCCTGTTCCAAAGGATACAACGCCCTCACACAGACATATAAGTAGGCAAAACATTTATCTACATAAAATTACAAATAAATCAATTAATTTAAAAAAAAATTAAGAATTCTTGGAATTCTAGTTTAGTAGTTTTTAAACCTAGAATAGTAGCCATGCTTATATTCTAGAGATAACTTTTAATAATGGCAAGTTGATTTTCACTTATTATTAAGCCAGTTGTGTAACTAATAGAGATACATGGATGCCCCTGGAGAGGGGAAATAGACAAGACCTCCCAAGGAAAGAATCTTAATGATTCTTTAATGTAAGAGAAGGCAGGCTTATATCAATGTAGAGATCTGAATGACATTGTGGCTTTGGAAGCTGAACATAAGGGAAAATGCTCAAAAAACATGAAAAACTATAGTGTGTATGACTTTTATACCCAGCTAATTAGCAATCTATTGTGAACACTGTTGCAGTCTAGATTAAGGACACCCCCAAGTGTCCATTTTCTTATTCCTAGAACCAGTCAGTATTTAACCTTTCATAGTAAACCAAAATCAAAACCAAAACAATAACAAGCATATACACAATACACACACATACATAACAGCAGCAGCAACAATGACAACAACAACCAAAAGACGTTGAAGATGTGCCGTGTCCTTGAGATGGAGAAGCGAGGTTGAGTCATCAGGGAAGGCTGGGTGTCCTCATCAAGGCCTTACAATCAAGATAGAAGAATATGAGAGGCGAGGACAGATACGTAAACAGAAATTCCACGTTTGAATCACACCGCGGCTGTGACACATGAGTTGGAGAATGCAGGCTGCGGTTGTGTCTTCCATCAGAAATCCTAGAAGAGATCCGGTGGTGCTGACCCGCTGTGTAATTCCAGCCTCGCTGTAAGGTGCTAGTGCTGTGTTGTTTTACACTTGTAAACTGCTTTAGAGTAACACGGAGGGAATAGTTCTCTCAGGGAGGTTATTGAGGGAGCACAGTTCTGTCCTAGCTGAATCTCAATCAGAATGTTATGAAGATAGAACAGTGCTAAGGACTGGAGCCAAGTTCTCTAAACCGCTTCCAGGCTTCTTCCTTAGGGAACTATAGGAATGTGTGTTTCTTCCTAGGGAGCATGGAAACTCGGGAAGGCAAAGAACTCCATTCCTACAGTGCATGCATTTTAGAGGATAGATACGTAACTGTGGCATTTAACTTGGGTCTACATTGGTACTTCCTATTGGGGTCCCCAAGCTGTAATACATCTATTAACATGTAGTTGGCATAGATACTTGGCCATGTTTGTGTCCCATCCATCCTTTCTTTCTAGAACCTAGTCTAGTCTCTGACATACACTGTGGTTGGGAGAAATAGGATTCTGGGTGAAACATAGACATTTGGTCGCTATTATGATTTTCATGAACCTCACAACCTATAGGTTAGGAAAGGTTACTTTCTCCATTGCTTTTTGTGGAAAATGGGTTTTGAGGTTTCCCTAAGGAGCTGGGCTAGGGTAAGTGGAAGTCTTTATAGAGACCAACTCATGAGCTATCCTGCCATTAGGTTCCAGTGTGTATTGCCTAGTGATGTCCTTTCCTATTGCAGTAAGTAGGCTAATTTTAATTTCATTTTTAAGTGTGTGTATATCTGTATGGGAATGTTTATATGTAGGTACTGATATGCCAGGGGGTCAGAGAAGTAGATCCTTCTGAAGCTGGTGTAACAGATGGTTGTGAGCCACCAACTGAGGGTGCTAGTTTGCTTGCTATAGCTGTGACAGACGCCATGAGCAGAAACGTGTGGGAAACAGCAGCGTTCGTTTCATCTTATAGCTTAGAGTCCATCATCGTGGGAAATGAAGGCAAGCAATCGAGAATCCAGAAGCAGGAACTGAAACAAAGGCCCTGGAGGGATGCTGCTTACTGCCTTGTGCTCTCTGGCTCACTTGGCCTGCTTTGTTAAGCAACTCAGCATGATCTGCACAGAGATGGCATCGCTCACCGTGGGCTGGGTCCTTCCACATCGATCATAGTCAAGAAAATGCATCATAGGCCAATCTGATGGAGGCATTTATAAAGACTCCCTCTACCCAGATCTGTGTAGGTTTGTATCAAGTGCAAAACAAATCACAGTCAAACAAGCCACACAACCCACAGAAACTGGCACGGGAAAGCATGGAGGAAGGCTGCTTGTTAAATCTCTCTGGCGTGTTTGTCTAGCTCTCTTGCACAGCCTAGAGCAACCGGCCTAGGAAATGGCACTACTGGAAATGGACGAGGCCCTGCCGCATGAATTAATAATCAAGGCAATCAGTCACAGACATAGGTCAGCCTGATCTGCGCAGCCCCTCAATTGAGACTCCTTTCACAGGAAACTGCCAGCTGTATCAAGTTAACAGGTAAAGCTAAGTAGGACACTTTATCCCTTGTCAACTTGACCCACAAACACACTGCCTTATAACCATAGCCTTCCACCTCTTGTCCCCCAAGATCTCACGTTAATATTGTAAGATAAAACACAGTCCAACTTTAAAAGTTCCAGTCTTTAAAAATTCAAACACTTTAAAAGTCTCAGATTTCTTTAAAACCCAGAGTCTCTTAAGCGGGCTTCTCTAAAATAAAACCAAATTCCATGCTTTTTTATTCCAAAAGGGAAGAGCCAGGGCATAAACAGCCAATCAGATGGAATCAAAAGATCCAGCAGTGTAAATCAAATTCTGTAACTCAGTGTCCAACATCTGAGACTCACTCACTGAATGGCCTTCTGGCTTCGCAAGGCGTAGACAGCCAGCTGCGCTTCTCCCGCTCTGCCACCCCCAGCCCTCACAGCTTGTCTCAGACCTGAGCCAGGCCCACTTGTGCCTTTGCTTCTGACAGATGTCTCAGAGTCCTGGCATCTACAACAGTCTACAGATGGCACCTTCACCCATGGTCTCTCTGAAGCGCGGCACAAAAGACCGTGGCCATGCCTCAGGGTCCTCAGCCGCTTTCCAGAACCCCTACAATTTTACAGCTTTCATGTCTTCAAAACCAGTAGTGTATGGGGGACTCTGACATATCATAGAATTTGACTGCCAGTCTAAGATGCAGCCTGCTCCTCCTGGCCCACAGTTTCTGTGTGCTGATCTGCAGGAGGGGCAGAAGATTTCATCAGAAATGTTATAGTCTCATTAATCACAGTGGGTTTTTAAAAAAATTTTTATGACCCATCGCGATCAGTGTCCATTGTTTCCATGGAACACAGGCTTCACCTTAGTGGTTCTGGCTTCACTTTAATCACGGCTGATTCTTTTTCCTGAGTAGACAAGCACACCCAGATTCTAATCAAAATATCACACAAATGCTCTCATCTCTGGTCTCAATGGAGCGTTTGGTTCCCTCTGTCACCGTACATGCTGGGCCTCCATTGTCTGCGCATTCTTAGCCTTTCACACGCTCGGCTCCCATTAGAAAAGCACATTAAGCTCAGAGCCTTCCCCAGCCTTTCTGGTTCCATAATCCTTCCTAAGAATAGGAAGGCAAAGGCAGCACATTTCCCTCCCATCTGCAGCACCCCATCCACTAGCATCAGTTTACGTCCGGCTTTTCTCCCTCAGAGCTAAAGCACCTTAGCGGAGGAATGTGCTATTTCTACTTACTGGCTACAGTCAATCCAACACTGAGGGAGCTGGGTTGTCAGAGCTTGAGCAGAAACCATAGAGGAACATTAGTGGGATTCCTCAACTCTTCAGTTGCTTTTCTTACATGTTACCAGGGAATGGTGTTCCCAGAGTGGACTGGGCCCTCCTTCATCAACTAACACTGAAGAAAATTCCTCACAAACACACTAAAGAGGTCATTATGATTTGGGTAATCTCCCAGTTGAGACCCTCTTCTCAGGTGACTCTAGGCTGTGCCAAGTTGGCAGTCAAAGCTAACTTAGATAGTCACTGACCCAACATAAACCATACCATTGCCACCTGGGGACCTGAGTCAGACACCCAACATAAACCATACCACTGCAACCTGTGGACCTGAGTCAGACACCCAACATAAACCCACTGCTGAGACCTGGGGACCTGAGTCAGACACCCAACATAAACCCACTTCTGAGACCTGGGGACCTGAGTCAGACACCCAACATAAACCATACCACTGTGACCTGGGCACCTGAGTCAGACACCCAACATAAACCACACCACTGCGACCCAGGGACCTAGGTCAGAGACCTGCTTGCTACTCCGAGACCCAAGTCACAAACCCAACATACATCACTCTGCTGTTACCTGGGGGTGACTTCTCCATATTTAATTATCACACTTCACAGGTTGTCGGTAATGACATACAATTGGCTGTGGTGATTAAAATTATTCCAGCATATTAGCATAATTATATGCTAGCTTTTAGTAATTTGTGGTTTTTCTGCACCCCCAATGATTAGGTTTACCAAATTGTCGGGTGTCATAACAGAATAAGAGGCATCCTGGATTTTCCTTTGAAGACCTAAATGCAAGTCCCTGTCTTCATCAAAGCGAATTAGCCTCTATGCCCTCATACCTTGGTCTTGTGGAAATAGTGCTGTGTTGTAAACACCTCAGAATACAGACATTTATTTTTTCATCATATTCATGGGTCTTCAAGCCCACGGAATTCTGATAGGAGCAGCAGAAATTGTCTTGTCCTTTTGTTACGTATTGGTTGGGGCTGACTCTCATGAAATGTCTCCTATTCTCCCTGGACCTTCAGCTGCTGGGTATTTCTTATGATAGCAGGGGGACAACCAAGAAAAAACTAACAAAACCCCTAAAACCAATTTATGCAAGACTATGTATATAAGACATATTCTCCTTTTTCATTTTGAGTTTTCATTGGTTTAAAGTACATAGTCAAGACACAGTACATGTGGTGATGGCCAAGTTAGAAAAGAGAGATTTTTAAGAATTACAGAATACAGATTAAACTATCATAAAAGAAATTGATTTTATAGACATGAAGAAGAGCTGTGTTGGCGAGGGTTTAGAGGAACAGGCTCAGAAGATCTAAGGAGCTCTTGTCAGCACTCATTAGACACTTGAGGTCTGCCTTGGGACCTGGTGAAAAGAAACACTTAATAAAAAAAATCAGAACCTGCAAGTTCTTGGGTTACAGCTGTAGGGGGTGAAAGAAAAACTCCCCAGACGTTTCTAGTGACAGCTACAGTTTCTGTGCAGTTACTGCCTCAGAGGACCCCTACCAGACACTTGTCAAGGGCTGAGTCTGAGGCTGATGTGGGCCACTGGGGCCAGAGCTAGAAAACAAAGAAGCTACAAAACGGTGCCGAGATGACACAGCACTTAAGAAATGGCTCCTGGCTGTACCCAGAGTCACAGTAGAGGTAAGAGGTGCCGGAAGTCATAAAGACATCCTCAAAACTCTACCCTTCCAGAATATAAATAGGCTCCCAGGCACCCCAAAACTAGTTTCTAAAGATCTGAACCCTGCTTCCCAATGACTCCTGAACTTGTGGTCAGCATGAGTTTGTGTGTGCTCTCAGGCAGCAGATGGGAGGGCCGCATGAGCTTGTGTGTGTTCTCAGGCCACGGAAGGCAGGGCTGCATGAGCTTGTGTGTGCTCTCAGGCCACGGAAGGCAGGGCTGCATGAGCTTGTGTGTGCTCTCAGGC
>NW_004949174.1:74149-98886 GCF_000317375.1 Microtus ochrogaster | reverse complement strand
TTCCAAGACAGGGTTTCTCTGTGGCTTTGGAGCCTGTCCTGGAACTAGCTCTTGTAGACTAGGCTGGTCTCGAACTCACAGAGATCCGCCTGCCTCTGCCCCCATTCCCCCAGTGCTGGGATTAAAGGCTTGCGCCACCACCACCCAGCCTCTTTGTTTGTTTTGATGACTATTTCAGATTAGTTTGTGGCCATTACCTTGCATTTCTGAAAAAAAACAAACAAACAAGATATTCCTTTTATTTTTTCAAAGTTTATGGCTGAGAACCTTTGATTTCTTGAAGGAACCCAAATGACCACCCTTGATTAATGACTTGCAGGTGTCTAGGAGCACGCTGGTGGTTTGTTTGGGAAGTGTGCCAGAGCAGAAAGGAAGAGCAGACATATTTGTAAATCAGGAGTGGGCAGGCATGTCTACGGGATGGCTAAGGCACACAAGTGCCGGATGATGTAGAACCGTAAAAGGTGGAAGATTCCTAGGGGCCTTCACTAGCTGTGATGATCTGGGTGTGGAAGGCCTGCTCATCGCTGGAGCAGATGGTATGTTGGTAACCACAGCTCTACAGCCACTTCCATCATCTACTCAATACACCAGGGTTGGGTTCATAGCCAACCGTGAGGCTCTGAATCACATACTTAAAACTGCTCATTTCAAAGGCAGGAAAACAATTTAATAATTTGGTAGCTTTGATCATTGGGAAATAGTAATTTTAAGACATTTAAGATTAAACTGGAGCCGGGCGATGGTGGCGCACGCCTTTAATCCCAGCACTCGGGAGGCAGAGGCAGGCGGATCTCTGTGAGTTCGAGACCAGCCTGGTCTACAGAGCTAGTTCCAGGACAGGCTCCAAAAACCACAGAGAAACCCTGTCTCGAAAAACCAAAAAAAAAAAAAAAGATTAAACTGGAAAGTAAAATAACGTTTTAAGATAGCTTTAACACAGTTCTATAAAACTCAGGAGCTTAAACATTGAGTTGGGGAAAACAAAATACAGTTCTGATATCTTAACTGGCATTCCTATTTGTGTGTTGTACTGTTGCTGTTGTTATTTTGGGAGGTGTGTGTGTGTCTCTGTGTGCGTGTGTTTCTGTGTACATATATGTTCAGGTTCATGTATTTGGAGGCTAGAATTCAAAGCAACCTGTTTTCATCAGTCACTCTCTACCTTAATTTTTAAGACGGGGTCTCTCATGAACCTGGGACTCATCATTGTCAGTAAACCCAGGATCTCTCCCATCTTCAGTTCCTCAATAGTGAGACTAAAGATGCAGCCAGCATCCACAGCTTTTTCACAGAGGCTGGAGAGGATCCAGCTCCTCACTCCTCTGCAGCAAGCCGAATCATCTCTCTGGTCCCAACAGTTTCCTGCTTTAGCTTTTGAACTGGTTAGAAGGCAATCTAAATTTTATTGAAACAATGTACATGAATTTGAAAGATAGTTGACCACAGCAAGGACACTATGTCAAGCAAAGAGGCTCTGGTCATATTTTGCAAACACCCCAACTTCAATGCAGTGCACGGGGCCTGCTTTCCAAACCCTCACATTCTGAGCTGCCTTGACTTTGAAATTCAAAGCCAGGCCATTTGGAAATTGCTTTTGAGGAGGGTTGTGTATTATGCTGCTTTCTCCTTTGCTGGATTCTCCCGAAATAGATTGATAACAAATATTTGCATATTTACCAGTGAGAAGAGGTACTAGGCAGAGAAACCCTTTGCATCTAAGATAACTGAAGATAAAGCGATCATCTTGGGCTCATTGGGATGCTAACAACATCTTTGCAGGAGCCCTCCAGCTTCCGGTAGTCACCAATCTCTTCTGAGGCAGGTGCCTCTAGCATGTATTTTCTTATCTGCCTTAATCCCTTGATTTGGTGACGTCTTTGATGGCAAGAATTACCCCTGCCTACTTCACAAGGTTATATTGAGGATGAATCAAGACCTCAAACTGAAGCTGGGCATAAGAATTAGGACCTTCAGTCATGTGTTAGATGCTTACTATCCCATGCATCTCTCTAGTTTCAGCTTCCATGTGATTGGTTACCAACCATAAATCCATTTGCATGCACTTAGAATCCAAGTGACATTGATTTTCCAGGCTTCCAACCAAGCTGGATCTCTTCCTGGTTGGTTACTCTGCCAGTCAAGAGCATCTACTACGTTTAACCTATCTTTCTAACTACTTAAAATTCTAACCTTTGTACCTGTGTCACCAACTCCAATAGAGCTTCCTTACACTAATAATGCAGAAGTGTGTCTCTAATACAGCTCTATTCGAAATGCCATTTCCTTTCTGTTATTAAATCGGCCTTGGATAAGCCTGTCCCGGAAATTTAACTTTCAAGCCATAGATGGCATTCTTCTGCTCCCTATAGGATCATGACCATGTCACAATGCAAAGTGCAGTTGGTTCAGCTTAAGTGCCTCCATAGGTTAGGGGCTGGAAAGATGACTCAGGAGTTAAGACTCCCTTTCTGATCCTACCTCCAATGTGACAGCCATCAACTGCCTGCCATCCCACTTCCAGAACATCCTTCATAGATTTACCCTCCCTGACCAACGCTTCCCTAGACGGACCCTATGTTGCCATATATTATCTGTCCATCTCAAGGCTTTGGCAGCAGATACAGTTGCCTCTTAAGTGCAGCTTAGGATGCTGCTGACCCTCCTGAACCCTTCTCTGTACGGCCTTCTTCATACAAAGATCTCTGATGGACTTTCTCTCTTGAACGAAGTTTTTCAAACAGGTTTGCATTTTTAGAACCTGGGACCTTCAACTGGGGGAGTTTCACCCTCAAATCACCTTTCTTACTGTCTTGGTGCCAAGCTCCTATTTTCTCTTTGATCTGCTAATCATCTCATTAACAGCTACCAATCACTTTTCCAAGCTTGCTCTCAGTCCAGTGTTAAACACACATCTCAAACTGCACTTTTCCCATATCTCCTTCTGCTCAACATTTTTCTCTTGGTTTTCATTTTGGATCTCACGAATTGGAACCAGTGACAGCCATGCCACAGCTTGAACACTATGCTCTCTTAAAATCTCCTGTGTTGCATTAACTTTTCCTGAAGCAATATGAGTAAACATCTAATCACCCCAGGCAGGGCAACAACAGACAAAAGTAGTATCCCAGAAAAGTTCAGCTTGGCAAACCAAGCACTTATAGATGATGATCTCACAGATGCTGCATAATGGAGTCTGACCTTTGGGTGATATTCCACAACCTATACACTGAGCATCTTCCAAGAACCTTATCAACTGGGAGAGGGGAGGAAGGAATGGAGTCCTAGGCGAAGGTCCTGTAACTTTCCCCTCTTTCTGTCTGCTAAAATGAGTCATTAGCTCTATTCCTGTTACCAAAGACCAGGCCATTGCTGCAATTGATTGTCATAGCTACCAGGCCAACATCATCTCTATTACAAAATAATAATAATGGTGTAAACGCATTATTAACAAAAGACATAGACCACACTACACTTTTTGATTGGATTGAGGTACTGCTTCAAAAATTAACCCATACCTTGGATCAATATTGCAGCCAAGAACCCTTGGCTATAGAGGTCATAGGCCCCAGGGGAGAATCTACCACTGTGATTCTGCTAAATACATATGGTATTAAACTGACTCCTAATGACTTATCATCCCATAAATTAGTGCACCTGTCAGTCCTCGTCAGAGAAGCTTCTATTTGCAGTAGCTGGTGATTGGCACAGATACCCGCAACAGGCCCAAGTACCAAGCACGAAACACCGCAGAATTCTCAGCTCCAAATTAGATGCCTGTATCACAGCCTACCAAGGCTCACAGATCAATATGAGAGAGGAGGGAAAATATTATAAGGCCAAGATGGTGGATGACTACAAGGAAACAGTATTCTCCCATTACAGCAGGATAACCGCTCATAGGAACAGTGTTTGTGACAGCACACACAAGATCTGGGCATACAAAGTCCAAGAACCAGAAGGGGAGGTGATCTTAAGTCCCAACTCTAGCTAAGGGGATATTGGTAAACAATGACTTCTGGGGGAGGTGGGTCAGTTTTCTTTAAGAGAATAACCCCTGGTGTGTTTGCCATGCTCTCCACTGAGTGGCCACATACCCACGATTATATGGATAACAGAAACTATACTCATTTTCTTTTAAGAGGACATAGATTTGGACCAGTTGGGAAGTGAGGAAGGTGGATCTTGGCGGGAGGGGGTTAAGGTGTTAGGGAAGGGGCTGACAATAATCAAAGCACATTTGTATGAAAATCATATTAAAAACGAGGTAAGCCATACTGCAGCCCTCTACCAGATAAATTAGTTTGGAATGCAGCTCCCACAGTTTTCAGCATGTGGGCAAGATGCAGTCTTTGGCACCAAAGTGTTCCATAAATGGCCTCTGTTCTCTTCCCCTGGGATCCTTCTTCCCTGCTTAGACCTGGTGTGGGAGAATTGTCTGTATTCTGTCAATCATGTTTTAAATAAAGGCTGATTGGCCAGGCAGGAAGTATAGGTGGGTCAATCAGACAGGAAATGGAGGTAGTGAGAGGAGAACAGGAGTATTCTGGGAAGCAGGAAGCTCCCTCGGCACTCCTGCCCAGACCACCGAAAAAGCAAGATGTGAACTGCCTGGCTGAGAAAGGTACCGAGCCATGTGGCTAACATAGATAAGAATAATGGGTTAATATAACTTAGCAAGAAGCCTGAGCTAATGAGCCAAACAGTTTATAATCTTATGGAGACCTCCGTGTGATTGCCTTTGGGGCTTGTCGGCTGTGGGAACCGGGCAGGACAGAAAGAGCAGGCCCTCATGTTACATAGACCTCATTCATTCTTTGCCATCTGCATTTCTCTTAGCACCATGGTTTCCTGCCATCATGGAGAACCATCTGTTAAAATATTGTTCTACCACTCTAGGGCTTCCCTTTCTCTTGTCTTCCAACTTGCACACTCCTCCTGCAACTAGGGTCTAGACGCCTAAGAAACACTCGTTAAACCTATTACAGCAAGAACTTTACTGCCAGTACCTGTTAGTGCTTTAGTTCCCTTCATTATCAACGCAACGACAATCCTGACAGACACAACTCACGCGAGGAAATAAATATGGGCTCACAGTTTGAAAGGGTCTTAGTCCGTCATGGCGGGAAGACATGATAATTGGAGCAGCTAAGCCAGTGCCTGAGGGGGCACGTAGTGGCGGTGGTTCCTATGACAGAGATCAGGAAGCAGAAGACACGTGACTAGACCAAGGGGTGGTCACCCTCAAATGACCCTCTCTTCATTCAGTGTGCTAGGCTCTCCCTCCTGAGGGTCCCACCATCGTCTGGGGCCTTCAGACCTGTCCCATGAGCCTTTGGGAGTGTTTCTATTTCAAGCACAGCGCAGTCTAATCATCTAATTATCAGCTTCTCTCCCAGCAGATGATTCTGCCAAGCTGTTAGCAAACCTCATAGGAGCACTTGCCTAACCAGACAGTTCTCTCTCTCTCTTTCCCCCCTCTTTCTTCCCCTCCCCTCTCCCTCTTTCCCTCCTTCTCGCTCCTCATTTCGTTATCTCATAAACAGGAACTGGGTCTGAGTCCACCTTTTTAAAAAAAAATCTCTTACAAAGCAGAGTGCAATGTCGAGTTTCCTAGGAACAGTACAGAAATGTCATGTGTGCTCTGATTGCATCGCGATACTAAGGTTTGTATTCAGTTTGAGAACGAGGCACTTTCTCCTCCGTGGGACTTTTTACTAATATGTTCCAATCAAATGTGGAAAGACAAAACAGAAAACCAATTTCACTGAGTAGGGTTCTGTTTATTATCGTCGCTGTTGTTGTTTTGGTAACTGACACCCTAAGTCTGCTCTTGAACTTCCTATCCTAATCCTCCAATTCTGTCAGCCTGTGGTGTGCGCAGTTCTTTACTTACCTGCTTGTCATGAGCACGGCAGAGGTGCTGTCCATCTGCCAGTAATGCTGCATTTAGGGCCAGGAGGCTGGGAATCCATTAGCAGGGCTACGGTAAACCCCTTGCCACATGTCCCCCTTCAGCCCCCTTTTCACATCTGCAGAATCCATTTTTCTTTTTAAAGGCTTTTGTAGCAACAAATCATAGCTTTGCTTTGCGTGAGGACCTGGCATTTGTGCCCTGTGGTCACCACCTCAAAGTGCGCAGATTGTTCCCACAGTCGGTTCACTAATTTGGTTCTGTTCCTGTTGTTTTATATTCATTTATAAATAAGAGAATTGAAAGGGAATTAATTAAGTAAAAGCCTTGTAAAAAAGAAAGGTTTTATTTTTTTCTATTGTTTGTACATAAAAGGAACGTCTTTGGCCCAGTATTCTACAAAAAAAGCTCTCTTTTTCCTTAAACTCGAAATGTGTGATTTTTCTAAAAAAATTTTATGATTCATGTCACAATTCATTGGATTCACTAAACCCTTACATCAAAATGCAGCTGCTTCAGCAACATATAATTATTGCTGTTTGGTTAAAACCATAATTTCATTTTTATGCCCCTTTACCTATTTCTCACCTAATTAAACCCAATGAGGAACACATCTTTCATAACACACCAATGCCTTGTTTTAAATGTGAACAGCAGAGGCTCCCCGGGTGCCTCAGGCAGGTGGAGGTCATAATGACTCCTTCTCTACTTATTCCATCTAACTATGTTGGTAGTTTATCTATGGTAAGGAATATGTCTGCAGGAAGTCATCCAGGCATCCTGGCTGCCATATCCTAGGCTTATGAGGTTGGTTCAACAGGGGCTTTCCACACAGGGATAGATAGGTTGAAACCTGGGACAGTCCTATGGGGATGGATTAAGGGGGATGAGAATATAGGGCACGCTGTACGTCACAGAAGGAGGTGGGGTCATATGATATTGGGATGCATGATAGACATCTACACATGACAGTCCAGCCTGGATGCACGTTCTAAGAGGTTATTATCCCCCAATGTGAGAAAAATGTCACGACAGGGACAAAGAAAGCTGAGGCATTCAAGACAAGAAACATGGCACTAATCAAATACTAATCTTTCTCTTCCCGACTCAGGGCAGCAGCCCTGGGGTTATTTAACACCCCAGGAAGAAGGCACATGTATTTGGACAAAACAGTTGTCCAGAACTAGATGACTTAGATCTATGCATTGCCAAACTTATTTTTAATTATGTGCATATGGGGAGAGTAAGTGCACATGTGTGTGCAATGCCCACAGAGTCCAGAAGAGGGCGTCAGATGCCCTGGATCTGGAGTCACAGGGATTGTGCATTGCCCAACAGAAACAATGAAAACCGCACTCTCATCCACCATGAACACTAGGAACACTTAAGCGCCCAGTCATACCTTCAACCCCTAGTTCTATACTCCAAAGACACTTTATATCTCCTGATTATGGAGAAGCAGGTTAACCTTGGATCACTACTAAATAGTGCCTTTTGATGGCAGTCTAGAGGTCACATCCAAGCCAGCCACAGGCAGCTGAGCTCAGGATAAGCCCTGAGCTGCAGCTAAGGTACTTGATAGGTATTTACTGAACTCGGGCATCACTAGTGAGCTGCAGAATGAAACACAGTCCCGTGATGCAGTCCACTCCTTGCCATTATAAACTTTCTAGGACTGGTCCAAGAAAAGGAGCATTCTCCCTGCATGCTGGGTTTCAAGGCTGTAGATGTTGCATGTGCCCTCCCAATAGCTGTCATCAATCTTATTAGAAAGGGAGCATGTTATTATCATTTGCTCTTCTGAAACCTTCCTAAGACCATTCTAGCTCAAAAATACAACCCAATTTATCTGTCTAGTGATCATCTATCTATCTATTCATCCATCTGTCATCTATCTGTTGAAACAGGCTCTCACTCTGTAGCCAAGGCTAGCCTCAAATTCACTATGTATTCCAAGCTGCTGTTTCAGGTTTCCGAGGGTTAGTATAGACATACATCACCAATCTTAGCATGCATCGGCACTCCGAGATTTGTCAGTGTCTTATATCACCTTGGTTGGCTCCTTCACATATCTTGGTGTCTAATACATGATTCTGTGAATAAAGCTTGGCACCCTTGAAGAATTTCTAAGACAAATTATGAAAGCTAGCATATAACATTAGGAAATACAATATGACCAGAATACAGAAAACCTGCAACGCGGAAGAAATAGTGCTAGTGCCTAGAACCTCTAAAGTGCATGTCGGTGAGGAGGTGTCAGTGACAGGCGGCGCCGGGTATCATTCAGTTAAGACAGTAAGGCAGAGGAATAGGCCTGTGGGTTCCAGTGAGATGTTAGCCATCTTTGTCGGAAGACTTTGCGGAAGTGAGGAGTCCAGAGTATAGCCGTCCTGAAAGCGTGCATGTGTCTCAGTTACTGCGCATGCTTGCGTTAACTTGAAAGAGTGCACCCGTCTCAGTTACTGCGCATGGTCAGGTTATCTTGAAACCTTCACTTCAGAAAGCCTCATCGACATGAGTGCATTGTTGAAAATCCATAAAACTCACGGAAAGCGGGAATTATAGAGTTAGCTATACTTAGCTCACAGTTTTACAGCCCCTGCTGCGTTCTGCGAAGCATTTGAAACTCTTTCATTATTAAAGCCTTTTCATCTCACCTCCCATGCCTCACCTACAGGACTCTTCGACACCGACGTGGAAGCCCTCCTATTCTGCAAACACTTTCACATCCCTGTGCCGAACTTTATCTCACCTTAGCCCTCCTGTTGACTTCCTCCTTGATCTCTTCTCCAATGGAGCATCCCTGTCTAAAACCGTTCATGCTTACAGAGCGTCTTCAGGGCTATCTGAATGACTGTGTCTTCTCCCATCCTGGGACACAATGGGAGTGCAGGACACATTGAGACTCTGAAGAATCCGTTTTAAACAACACAGGGGCTGGAGAAATGGCTCCTCGGCTAAGAGCACTTGCTGCTTTTCTAGATGATCCGAGTCCTACACCCACAGGAGGTTCACAGATGTCTGTAACTCCAGTTCCAAGGGATCTGATGTCTTCTTTTAGGTACTTCACGTGCATAGTGTAAATACATACAAGCAGGCAAAACACCCACATATGTATTAAACATAAAAATAAATTTAAACAACATACCTGTATTTGCCCTTGTAGGTGAGATGAAAATTGTTTTTATTGACTGCTTCAGCAGAACGGCTGGGAACATTTAAATCTTTCATCTTTTCACATTTGGTGACAATCCTCAGAATAAAATTCTGGAGTTCTGGAAACTATCCCCAGGTGTGTTTACACGTGAGCATCTTATCACAGATCTGGGCTGTTCTCTCAAGGTGTTTGCTTATCTGTCATCTGTGGTAAAAAAAATTCCCATCTCAACATTCTATCAACATTGAATATTAACATCACCCTGAGTTCTTGCCAATGTGATAGAGATAAGTCAGAAATGATTTTTATGATTATAAAGTAATTCCATGTTATTAATCTTAAATATTTTATAAGTATTCTGCCCAGTGCATATTTACAATATACTTCTGTTTTTTACTCGACAACTTTTATTGAAATTCATACCTGAAAACTTCTTCAATGTCATTAGAATTCATTTATAATCATTATTGTACATGCTATATAATTTTGACCAAAAGGCATGTACAAAATTAACCAATATCTACACACATGTATGTGTATTTACATGTAATATTGTGTGTATGTATAATTTGAAAACTTGCCGGAGGTATAATTAAAAAAACACTATAGTCATCTCAAGGCACAGTTTAACAAAGTTTCATATAGACGTGGTACTGTTTTCACAGTCGGGATGACAGACATGCACAGAAAGCCTCATTCCCTTGTTGTCTCTGACATATCTGAGAGGACCAGTTTGAAGGAGACACCTCAAGGTCTTGTAGCCCTCAGTTTCTCAGTTCACACCACTTGGTGCCAAGCTTTTTGCCTTTGGCAGGGCAGAGCGTAGTGCCAGAGAGAGTATGGCACGGGAGAGTTGCACACCCTGTAACAACCAGAAGACAAAACCCTGGGGAGGAGGTGAGGACAAACAGAGCTAAAGACACTTCTTGTCTTTGCAGGGCTTGGCTGTTGTGGCCTGCTTCTCTGACTAGCACCCAGATCCTTGTTTCCCAGTATTTCCCAATAATTCTGCTGTATCATGAATCCATTCATGGTTCCAATCGCTTCCCCAGGACTTTCTTACTGAGTTGTAATCAGTACCCATGCTTGAGGTTTACTTTCTCTTTCTTCTCTATTTTCCCTGTAACCAGAAATCACTGAAACACTTGACACTTTATCTCCCTACATGTAAGCTTGCTTTGCATTTTCATAGTAGGTAACAATGATATAATACAACATTTGTCTCTAATTTAGCATTTCTTCCCCCAACAATTAGGGTTATGTCAATTATTTTTTAAACTTTTATTGTAAAATATTACTTACTATGTGGTATGGGAAGTCCTTCCTCAAATGTGTGGCTTTTATTGGTTAGTGAATAAATAAGTTTCTTGGGCTTACGGCAGGGCAGAATAGAGCAAGGCGGGAATTCCAAGCAGAGATAGAGGAGAGAAGAAGATGGAGTCAGGGAGGTGCCTTGTAGCTGCCGAAGGAGACAGATGCTGGCTGGAACCTTACTGGTAAACCACAAGCCTCATGACAATACAGAGATGAATAGAAATGGGTTAATCCAAGATGTAAGAGTTAGCTAATAAGAAGCCTGAGGTAACAGGCCAAGCAGTGTTTTAATTAATAAAGTTTCTGTGTTATTATTCTGGTCTGGGAGGCTGGAACAAATGAGCAGCTTCCTACTACAGCTATGGGCTCTGCCATCACTTATCCAAATACTCACCTCTGATGGGCACCACGGCTGCCAGGTCTGGCTGCTGCCAACGAAGCTGCGACAAACACATGTTTGTCTGGACACAGACTGTTTGTCCCTCCTTGGGCAAATACTTAGCAATGGGCAAGCTAGATCACAATCAATAGGTATTTAACTTTTAAAAGAACCACCCCAATGTCCAAAGTTCTCCTATCATTTCACATTGCCATCCAGAGCTTAGGGGTTCACTTCCCTTCCTGGGCTAGCACGGTTCACAGCTTTTCTCTGTAGTTTCAGCATTCTCATCAATATCTGGGCTGCCTTTTTAATAGGTTGTAGACTGCATTTATCCTGTGAGTAATACCAAAAGGGCCATGATATGGCAATTTTGGCACCATACATCTCCTGCTCTGAAGTTTTCTCTTCATCTTACACATTCTCTTTAACATAGTTGACTTTTTATTGAGTTTCTCAAAATCCTGATTATCTGTTTATATTTTCTTTATGCTGTATATATTTTTTCAATCATGTTCTCTTAGATAGTGGCTTGTTTTCCATTCACTTTTTAAGATTCATTTGTTCTCTCAAGGACTGTGATTTAGGTGCCGTTGCATCTAAGAAATGTTTGGTCAAGTCACAAGGTTTTTCCTTCAAAGATTTCCCTAGAAAAATATATAGTTTGGGGTCCGATATTTAGGTGTATGGTACATTCTGAGCTAACTTTATAAGGGCAAAAAGAACTGATTCAAGTTATTCATATTGTTTTGTGTGTGGATAGTCTTTCCACCGGCATCTGTTGGGATGACTCAGTGTTATTTACAGACCTGTGTTTGTGCCCTAGACAGTCGCTGTCCTTATATAAGTGAATCTTGTGAACTGCCTTTGTCTGCCATGCTTATTGCTTATGAAACCAGTGTACCGTGAAAATATCACTGCAACTTGATAGCACAACTTAGACTAGGATCAAATTTACCCTGCTCCTTCTGGCTTCCTTTTCAAGATTTCTTAACCTTTCCAACAGATGCCAAGCAGAATTTCCATTTGCTCTGTTGGCAACCTGCAAACAGTAGTGAGAGTGGCCAGTTCTGTAGTTACAGCATATGGTTGGAAGGTCTAAAGAAATCAAAATTCATTTTGCCATTGTTATTGCTCATTTAATTATTACAAAATAAAATATTTATTTCAAAAACTGAAGAATCTTTTTTTAATGTAAGAGCACAACTCTAAAAGAACTGCACCATCTGGACCCTTCCTTTTCTCATTACAGCTTCATTGTCATCACTCTAGGGATGTATCTTGGGGATTTCCAGGGGACTTACTACGAAGCCTTAAAGAAGAGAAAAACAGAATAAAATAGATTGTTAACCCATGAAGAATTGGCAGCTGGGATCCAGAGCTCTTATGTGTTCTGTAGACACATGCATATTTTTCTGACATTGATATTTATGCTGTAGATTTATGCTACCAAAATATAACTTCCCATAACCAACACTCCTCATGAGAATATTAACTGCAATCTAGTTGAGAATTATAGATGATGGGTCTTCGAAGTCTCAGACTTTGAAGCAACCTAGAACTCGCAGTTAAAAACTAGCCAGCCTTGCTGTGGCACCAAGACTCTGGAAGCACAGATTTCCCAAAATGCATTTCTCTGTATTGAAAGTCTGGATGATGAGTTTGGACCAAGGGCTCTATGGGAAGTAAGCAACCCCATGCATGTACACACACATGCAAAGGTGCCAAACCTATTGCACCAGTGCAGAGGCCTCTGCTGCGGGTCAGTTTTCCATCTGTTGTTGGTAAAATCTTCTGAAGTTTGTTCCTTGGCATTCATTGTAGAATGATGTTCCCTGAGTTTTAATGGAATTGCTCACTGACATGCTTTCGATAACTGTATCCCTGTCTAGGGAAAGTGATGAGAAAGACAGAGGAGAGTCTGTGCCTGGCGCCAGGCTGAGCATTGCGATTTTCTGATTTAATTCCTGTTCCCCATAGTGAGGCTGACCAGTTATTCACAGACCCAGGAAATGGAAGAGGTTATTTCAGTAAGTTAGAGACCCGTTACATTTTAGAATTACTCAGATATGTGTGCCTCTAATGCCTCTCACTTTTATAAGGTTGTTATCTAGTATAGTCATTAATATAAAATAACTGAAACACAATATAAAGAGACTTTCCTTCAGAGACTGCTTCAGGTGGCTGGAGAGGTGGCTCAGTGGTTAAGAGCACAGACTGCTCTTCCTCCAGAGACCCCAGGTTCAACTTCTAGAACAGATATAACTGCTCAAAACCATCTGTAATTCCAGTTCCCTTGATCTGACACCCCTTATGGTCTCACTGACAACAGGCATGCATGAGACACATAGACATGCATACAGGCAAAACAGTGTATATGTAAGGTTCTGTACCACCTGATCTCACAGCTGTTTTGTCCTGATAAACACACAGAGGCTTATATTAATTATGAACTGTTTGTCCTGTTGTTCAGGTTTATTACTAACTAGCTCTTGCAACTTAAATTAACCCATAATTCAATTCTTATCTATGAAATAAGTCAGGTTTTGTGACACAGATAATTAGAGGATATACTCAAGATACAAAGGAAACTTGCTGGGGTTATAAAAATATGTTTAAAACATAAAGGAACATATGCATTTGTATGTGATGAGAGCAGATAATTTTTTTTCTTCAGCTGGGTGGTGGCCTTTAATCCCAGCACTTAGGAGGCAAACGGGGGTTGATCTCTGTGAGTTCGAGGCCAGCCTGGTCTACAGAGGGAGTGCCATGACAGGCTCTAAAGCTACTCAGAGAAACCTGTCTTGAAAAACTAAAAATAATAAATAAATTTCTTTTTCTTAAAGGTGATTTTTTTCAAAGATAATGTTTAAATTCAATGTAGTGATTTTAAAAGGCCAGGATCAATTTCACAGCTCTTAAGAAATCTTCTACCAGGCCATTGTGGCGCACACCTTTAATCTCAGCACTTTGGAGGCAGAGGCAAGTGGATCTCTGTGAGTTCAAGACCAGCCTGGTCTACAAAGTGAGTTCCAGGACAGGCTCCAAAACTACATAGAGGAACCCTGTCTCGAAAAACAAAAACAAAACAAAAAAGATAAAGGAAAAAAAAAGAAAATCTAAACGAATGCCATGGAAGACAAGGTTCAAGAGCTGGAGGATGGGGTGCAGTGCCGTGAGATGCTGTCTTCTGGCTCACCATGGCTGTTACACCCATGGAATCACTGCCGATCTGGCCACCTGCACACCCTGTGGTGCAGCATCAGGCCAACAAGATCAGTTCACATTCTAACAGGCAGCAAAACTGGACTGATTGGGTTACAAGTAAAAGGAGAAGGCATGGATTAGGGAGGACAGTAGGTTGCGTGATATCTGGGGCAAATGGGAAACGTGAATTAAGGCTGCATATTACCCTGATAGGTAGTTTACTTGCATGAAAATGAGATCGGTCTGTAGGGTTCATTCTGGAAATTTAAGAGTTAATGGCTAGGGTTGGGGTTGGTGTACATGTGTGGTGTGAATGCCCAGTTTAGAAAAAACAAACTATGGAATGTTTTGGACATTAATTGGGTTGCTATTCTTTATAAACCTGAAGTAATTTGAACTGTAAGGGATTCAGAGTGCCTAGAGAGGGTGGCAGGCATGGATAAGACTGAAAGCTATCTAGAGTCAGTTGTGTGTGAGCGAATATTGCTTGATTTAAGTTTATTGACTATTAGCTAAGCAGTGAAACAGACTCTGTCTTTCCAGACTTATTTTTTTATTAACAAGGTCATGGAGAGCAATGAGGTAACAAGAAGAGTCAGCTCCACACTAGGAAGCCCTGCAAAGAGGGTGATTTCCATAGCAGATTTCTTAGGCATTAAATTCATAAGACTATCCTGTTGGGGAATCTTTTTGGAATGTTGAACAGAACATTCTTGTTATAACCTGAAGGACTGTTATACTAAAGGTAAAATTTTCCACTTGGCTTGGGTTAAATAATCCAGGGGAAACAACCATACGAAAGAGGTATACAAAGTGACTCCAAAAAAATAATGATTAAAAAAAATGTGAAGAGAAGAAGATTATATCCTAGAAGTGGTGGTGGTTAATTTTAATTGTCAGCTTGACACAGCTTAGAATCACCTGGAAAGAGAGTCTCACTGAAACATCAGGCTGGGCTGTGGGTATGTGGGTGAGGTTTCCCTTGGCTACCTTAATTGAGGTAGGAAGACTCCAGCCCACTATGGGCGATACCACTCCCTAGGCGAGGATACTGGACAGTGTAACAGTGGGAAACCCAAGCTGAGCCATTGGTATGCATGCACTCATTCTCTCTCTGGTCTTGAGTATCACTGACACCAGTTAGTCCCAGTTTCTACTTTGGCTTTCCCACAGAAATGGGCTCTTTTCTGGAATTATGAGCTAAGATCAACGTTTCCCCTACGTTGTTTTCTCAGGGCATTTTATCACAGCAGAAAGAAATTAAACTAAGGCAGAGGTTTTTAAAAAAGTAGACGGTTCTAGAAAACCATCACAATGATACATCCTCTAATGAATGCACAAAGATGAGAAGAACATACTTGACTGGACCCTTAGTTACAGTGACTTTAGGAAGTAACGAGGTCAAACTTCAATGGAGATAACAGTAAGACCAAATCCCCCCATGGGAAACCTGAGTGTTAAAGAAGAACATGGTGTATACAAAGTGAAATACTGGATAAAAATATTATTTTTAGGCAGTAACATTATATATAATATACATATATTTAGCCTCTGTTTTAAAAAACAAGAGGGGGAGAGAGAGCACTTGAAGCTTAGCAGAAAATGCTCTTAATGACAGTGGGGATTTGTTGTGACCGTCTCTTTCACACACAGCTGGTAGGTGTATAAATTGGTGTAATCTTCCTGAGAAGCAATTTGATAATGTATGTGAAGAGCTTGAGAAAATACAGTGTTTGACTTTGTGGCTTCTTATAGAGTTCTACCCTGTGAATAGATCTAGAGATGCAGATAAAGACTTATGTAATGGGTAATAATCACAGCACATTTATAGTAATGAAAATTGAAATAATCTTTATCTCTGAAGGAAGCCATACTTATATAAATTACAGTGTAATCACAGAGCCTTGCATAACTATTCAAATCTTATTTTCAAAGACTTTTAAATTATTGGGGGAAGTGTTCTTGCAGTGTATTATTGAGTGAAAATGAAAAATAAAACCACTGAATATAAATTAATATGAAGGTTAAAAATAAAAGTATTAAGCTTAAAAAGAAAACAAAACTGTAATACTTGATGGCGAGAGGTAGCCATTGAGCAAAATGTCTGAACATATAGTTAAGATAGGATTGCTCAGGGCTGTGTTTTAGGAAGAGGACAGAATGAGAGACAGAGAGGGAATCTGCAGATATGGAGAAGGGCAGGAAATCAAGAGAGAAGAGAAGGAAACTGACTTTGTCTTCCTACTTCTTTCTCCTCCTTTCTCTTCTACTCTTCCTCCCTTGTCAATCCACACTGTATCATCAATAGACATTTAGAAATAATTCAAAGTCTGAGGCTTGCTTATGGTGTGTGTGTGCACGCATGTGTGCACGTGTGTGCGAGTGTGTGCGTGCATGTTCCTATGCATGTCTGTGCAGGTGTGCCTGCTCACGTGGGTACAGGAGCAGACTAGAGGTGGACATTTGCTGTCTTCCTTCGTCAGTCACTTCACTATCTTTGATTGGGTCTTTCTCCACTGATCCTGAAGCTCCTCAATTTGTTTACCTGCCAGCAAGCCCCAGGGACCTTCTTGTCTTCACCTCTTCGGTCCTGGGCTGAGAAGCACGCTGCTGTACCCGCCCTTTTGATGTGGGTGCTGTGGATCTGAACCCAGTTCCTCATGCTTGTTCAGCAAGCACTTACGAATGGCCCCTCTTCTGGGTCTCTCAGTATATAGTTTGAATAGTCCCAGTATTGAACATAAACCAATCAAAGTTCAGCAAGGAAAAGAACTGCTGAAAGCCCTAGGCTGGGACCTAAGACTCAGTTCACAGTCTATCCCTGTGCCTTGATAGAAGGAGATGTGGGGGATTAGGAGTAATCGTGCGGATGTCAGAGGGATAGGTAACTGAAGAAGGACACAAACCCCCATGTGTCTCTGTGGTTCTAAGGATGTCCTGAACATCATTCATTACATGGTTTGTAGCTCACATAGAAATGGGTATCCTGTGTTGGTGTTGGAGACCAGAAGAGATGGGCTATTAACATCAGAAACTGGGAAAATTGTGGCAGAGTTTAAATGCTTTGGCCATAAGTAAAGCCAGTGAATGGAACACAAGCTTAATGCAAAAAAAAAAAAAAAAAAAACCTGGCTTTTCAGGAGGTAGTGAAGTTAAAGAAGAGAACAGAAGTATGTGCACAGGAGCCAAGGGTAGAGTGAGGACTGAGCCAACCCCTGCCATCTGGGAGATCAGCACGGCCTATCGACATGGCAAGTGAAACCATCTACAACTCTGGGGACCAATGAGTGGTACCACGCTTCCTGTGATGTAAGAATCAGCAGCTGCCAGGAAGCGGCAGCATCTCAGCATGCTGACCGGATGGAAGCACCCATCAGAAGGCTGCTGGAAGATAAAAGGGAGATGGAGAGTCTATGCGGTGAAGTGACTCAAAAGACCCAACGGCTTCATCTCAGGACTCGTGAGCCAATGGCAGAGAGCCAGAGAGGGCAACAAGAAAAGGGGCCTTTCACTTCACATACTGGGGTAAAGAAAGAGGGGTATTCCTAGAGAAGAAGCAGGTTCCATGGTTAGAGTGTTCCATGAAGCAGAAACAACGTACAAAACCAGCTCATTTACGCTTAGCAAAAATAAATAAATGCAAAAGTAGTTAAGTCTGATCAGGAGGGAGCAGGCTCTCTGAAAGAGTGGGTTTTTATCATGGAACATGGGCTCCAATAGCATGACAGAAAAAATTTTTTAAAAATAAAAGACAGAGATGAACAAGAGTACGTGGTAGATCAGAGGCATTGGGAATTGAAAGGACCCGTGTTCTAGTCCATGGCTGAGAATGGCCTCAGAGAGGCATGTGGCCCAAAATGGTTATTCTGAGGCCCTTGATCTGAACCAGCTGAGGCCCATGAAGTATGAAAATTGTAGCCATGTTAGAAGCTTTTAGTCAAGCAGCAAACCATGCAGACACCTCTGTGGTGCTTCGTGCAGCTAATTCTGCCTTGGTGGTGGAGACAGTTCGCTGCCCTCGTTCAGCACAATCAAGGGTGTGAGCTCGCGGTAGCTAGGAAACCGACTTTTTCCCCTGATGTGAATTCCACAAAATAGAACACTGTGGGGCTAAACTGCCTATGAGATGACTCTTTTTATGAAGCCAGGGATGAATTTGTCTATTTTCTCTAATTTGTCTATTTCTCTAGTTCTCAGTGGTATGGAGAGAGAGAGTTCTGGTCATGAGAAGATTGAAACCTCCAGCCATTACATAACCAGTTTCACTCTCTGCAGTTAGGAAAAAATCCTCAGAGGCCTGATGGCTTCTTTTCTATACTTTGTATGACAGTGAGATGTGGAGAAATATCAGCAGTTCTGAGGCAAATAGCTGGACCTGATGACTTCCTGGTGGGGACGTACCCAAATTTCTCTTACGTTGTCATAGGGGGGAGATATTGTTTTCAGAAAGAATTACCAATGCAGAGTGAAATGTTAAATCATTGTGTCATTTGCCTAGAATCACTGATAAACATTTTAAGTAATAAATTTCCCAAATTCTTGGATGGGTATGTGCTTTAATTAACACCGTTAGCTGTAATAGAGGCAGATGGGAAGCACTGTTAATAATTCCATAATTGAAGACAATCAGTTTGGATACAAGATATGAACTCATAACTCACTAATGACCTCAGCGAACAAAATTCCCCTAATGGTTAGGAGACACACTCAGTTCGCAGAAGCTAGGCTGTCTATCCATGAAGATGGGATCAGAACAGGGATGACCCAGGCTTGAACTTGGACCCACTGTGTGCTGACAGTTAATACCGCAAGGCTCTGGAGTTTGTTAGCAAGATCATGGTTAGTTGTGAATTGAAGTCATCCGTCTGTCTTGATCAAGCCTAAATGTCTCTATGTGGGTCATACCCTACCTCCCCTCTCATAAAAACTGCTATTCTCTTAAAAAACAGCTGGACTGCTGTTTTGATTGAATTTATACTCTACCCCACAGGCTTGTGTGCTGAAGGTCTGGGTCCCAGCTGTAGGTGTACTCTGCGAAATAGTGGGCATTTTAGGAGATGAGGCCTAGATGCAGAAGTAGGCCTTTGGGAGCAAGTCTTCTGGGACTGTATCTTACTCTTTGCTCCTTTTTCTTCTTTTTCTTCTTGCTCTCTCTTCCTTTATTTGCTCTCTGACCTCTGACCTCTTTAAAGTGACCTTCTGTGTTTGGTCACATGATCTTGCATCTATAATGTTCAACTTCACCTCAGGCCCAAATCTCTGAAGCCTTACGCTAAAACAAGCATTTTTCTTTTTAAGTTGCTATCTCCAGTGTGTCCCAGTGTCTAAGTCTGATGAACCCCAAATATCCAAATCTCTCTCTCATTTTCAGTGGACAAGTTTGTCTTGGACCCTGTTAACTTCTGTTATGTGCTTACTGTGAGCTTTTTCCCCGCTGGAGGCCAGCATTGCAATCTGATCATAGAAAGACACATATTCTTACTTCTACACAATGCTCACAAGACTGAAGCAGCAACAGCCCATTCTTGCTCGAGAGTAGATAAAACACATTCCCACATCCTTCTGGAAAATGTCACACACACAAAAAAAAACCCGCAAACAAAAACCAGTGAGTGTATTTAAAAACTACCACTTTGGCTAGCTGGGATCACAAAGCAATGAGACTACCTTTTGGCATATCTGAGGGTATCTTGAGATAGTACATCTACTTTTAATCTAGACATAGTGTGAATGTTTCTGTGGATTGAAAACTTTCAGAAATAGCAGCAAGGCATCTGAGCAGGCTCATGAGAGCATAGATCTGTTAGCAGTTCTTCTTTCTGGACACAAAATCTTATTTTCAGACTTTGCCATTTGTTCCGAAATGTGTGGTGGCACATTGTAGCTGTGTTGTAGCTGTTTTTGAATGAATTCCCGCCTCTGGATGTTTACCTCACAGTGTGGGGGCCCAGAAGGTGACATTATGAAAGAGGGTTTTGAATGCAAGTTTTGAGGGTGGCAGCAGTGGGATCTTGCAAAGGAACATTTACCTCCATGGACTCACTGCTTTCTGAGATGCTTCTTCATAGACTTCAAAAGTTGGAGCTTGGAATTAGCCATTGTACCTCCTTAATGGGGGGATCATGTAAACTAGTTCCAAGAACTAACGCATTATAGCCCAGACTCATCAGTTTGCAGTTATTATAAACCTCGGTTTTAACTGGGACCTGTGCAGTCTGGGGAGTCACTGTATCATGAGCTTAATCAGAAGCCACTGCAGGTTTTGAAAAGAGGTTTTCAATATGTCTAAGGCTAGTTTTGAACTCGCTGTGTATCCCAGATTGACAGCATCTTTTGTATGCGATCAGTGGTGTATGAGGCCACACCCTGGTTTATAATGTATGTGGAGAGCTGTAACGGAGCATGCACCGCCCTTCACAGTTCCTTTTTAACACGTGTGAAAATGAAATGGCGCGCGGGACATCTAGCACATGAGAGACTCTGGAGAAATGCTTGTGGGGTGCGTGAGTCAATATGACAGTGGAAGAGCACACGTGGAATATGATCTGATGGGTGTCAAATGTCCCGAGGTGCATCGCAGGCATCTGGAGATCTGTGGTCAAAACACCCAGGGGAGCATCGTAAAGAACGGACAATTTATTTGGGCTCACAGGGCCAGCGGGTTTGAGCTATGGCTGTTAACAGAACATTGTGGGGGCGGGAACTTGTGGCAGAGAATGCATTTCCCTCATGGCAGACGGGAACCTGGGAGGAAGAGCGCAGGATCAGGCATAAACTTAAAGGGCATACCCTTTGCCACCCTTTATTCTTCCTCTGTTGAGGCCTGACTCTTAAAGTTTCCTCAGCCTTTCAACATAATGTCACGCTGGACTAACAAGATTGCTCAGTGGGTAAACAGGTCCGCCATTAAAACCAATGCTCTGAATTCAACCCCCAGAATCTACAGGATGGAAGGAGAGAAGCAGCTCCTGCAAAGTGCTCTCTGATCTCTATGTGTGGATGGTGGCACATGTATACACACACGCATGCACATACACACATGCATGCACACACGCATGCATGCACGCACGCACACAGGCATGCTCACAGACAACACTGAATCTAAATAAATGTACTACAGATATTAAATAGTGTTGGCAGCTGAGAATCAAGCATTCAATACCATAGCCTGTGGGACCATTCCATGTTTTAACCAGGGTTTATGAAGAGGGATTGAGGGGCTGCCATGTGGAGCTGTAGACAGGAGGTTCCAGAGTCCTGGCGTCATTCCAAGTTTTTCTGCATCAGTTACTAAAGATTTATGGATGTTTAAGTTTGGAAAGGAGTTCTGTAGATTTGAAGTATTAGCAGGTACTACTACTACTACTACTAATAATAATAATAATAAATAATAATAATAAATGATAATGATGGTGATGAGAGTGATGACAGCCGTATTTGTCTGGAAGAGATTGACATCTGAATCAATTATATGATTTAACCAGTCACTCAATTGGTAGAAGACTAAACTAGAACTCAGAATGGAAGCTAGTCCCTCAGCCCTGAGCTGTTTCTTCAGGCCACAGGCTTCACTAGAGATCAGCCTCCAGTTTGCTGGAACATTCTCCTGTGCACCTCTTAATGAGTATTTGGCGACTTTCCAGAGTTTGCTGTCATTCACATTGTCCTTCTGAGAAGAAATCCGGGCACTAGGTGTCAATCATTGCCTTATTCAACTCTTACTCCTGGGGTCGGGTGAGGTGCGGGGATTGGGGTGGATCTGTCAGAATTGAAGGGGAGGAGTTAGGAGACGCATATGATCAAATTACATTGTAAGAAATTCTCAAAGAATTAATAAAAAATGGTTATTGAAAATCTTCATGGTTTCTTCCTCCGAGTCCTGTCTATTCCCTTATTATTATTTTTTCTTTTAGCTGCTTCAGACAGGTTGTTTTTCTGAAGAGGAAAGGGGAGAGAGTACACAGCGGATAGGTAGACAATACAGTCCAGGCAAAGGCTCCATCTTTCCTTAGAGTGGTGTCATCATTTCTATTGTTCACGCCATCCCGGTCCTTCCCGTGGGCAGCAGTGTCTGCTTAGGCTGGAAACAGGTCAGAATAGCCCTGGTAGCTTAGTTGCACATAAAAAAAAACTGTGTAGAAGGCATAGCCCCAGACATTATGGCTTGCTAATGCTCAGGTGGCTGCACAGCTATCTTTCCTGGAAGCTGTACTACTACAGGGATCAGAGCAGGGATTCAAGATGGGAAGGGCTCCCGGAATCTTGAGACCCTGTTCTCTCATTTCACACATGAAGAGACTGAAGCGTTGAGAAGGACCAGCCGGTTGCTCCATCCCACAAAGGTAATTAGTGGCAGAGAACTGTCTGCGGACTCCTAGCCGTTAGTCTGTTAGCACGAGTCTGCGGCTGGTGCCATGCTTTGCACTCCCCCAGAGCCTTGGCGTTAGGGCATGCTGCTGGCATCTCAAAGGACCAGTGATATTCAGTGGACCAGGCATGGCACCCAGCTAGCAGATGTCATCAGGGACACACAGAGGCGCACAGGCCCAGTGGGCCTCATTTGGAGGGAGAAACTGCTAGCAGTGGAGGCTCCTGGCTCTCTGGCTGAAGCAGCCAGCAAGCTGTCACTCCAGCTCTTTGCTGTGACATATGACTGGGACATTAGCCATGTGCTCTCTGAGAGAAAAAGAAGATGAAGACAGAAGGCAGGGACTGCAGACAGGTGTATGCCCAGTGAGGAAAGAGTGAACGATGGATCCTAATCTGCAGAAATTCTTTTAGATTTGATTTTCTTAAGTAAAATAAAGCTTGTGTTTTTTGGGATCATATTTTGCTCAGAACCCCCAAAACTAAAATGACGAAAGGCGGTGCAGGTCTCTGTGAACTAGAATGAAATAAAATGGACTGTGCAGCTCCAGGAAGAGAATTTGGGAGCTGGTGGTGCCAGGAGAGCCTGCCCCTAGGACGGATGTTGGGAGCCTGTGGTGGGACTTAGGTTAGGCTATGAGAAGGGATAATGTTGCTGTCACTCAGTGGACAGGATCCAGGGCTGCTGACTGTCCTGCGATAGCACATAAAGTCCCAGCAAGGAGGGAAACTTGTATCAAGTCCAACAGACCGATAAAGATGTCTCCCCCAAGTTGTGTGCGTGTGTGTGCACGCACACATGTGCATGCACAAATGTACATGCATGTGGGTACCCCAGTGTGCATATGTGCAAATAAAGGCCACATGTTATTTGTATGTTTGTTTGTTTCTTTGTTTGAGGCAGCTTCTCTTCCTGGCCCAGAGCTCACTGAGCAGTCTTATTGGCCTTCAAGCCCAGGGATCTGTCTGTCTTCATTTCCCTAGCCCTGAGAGTACAGGTACATGCTGCCCCATCTGGGGTTGACACAGATTCTGGGGAGAGTTCTTCATGTTTGCCAGGCAAGTTCTTTCATCACTGTACTGTCCCCTGAGCCTCTCCAGTAAATTTCTATTTAGAAGAAAATACATGTTTAAGAAACTTAGTATTGTCAAACCAAACTTTTATTTTCACTTATCTTAGAGGATTTTTTATATAATTTTCTATAAATTCAGCAACAGAATTGTTAGAGATCTAGCAGACTTGTTTTTTTTTTTATGATGCCAGGATATTTTTTTAAAGACAGCTATAGAATAATAGAATTTAAAGTTAATCCACCCCTCCCTTTTTTGTATGTGTTGCCCACATACTCATTGGAGCATGGCCAAACTGCCACGAGTGGCCAGCCCCTTAAAGAAAACTGAGTCCTTCCCCACCCTCCTGCCAGGAGTTTAGCATCCTTATTCCAGTTTTCAAGGACTCCATTGATTGCTTCCTGTCTGGACTGTTTCTTTCCCTGGGGTGGGGAGTTCACAGAAGCCTTCAGTGTCTTTCAGGTTTTGAATCGCAGACCTGTGCTTCTAGGGGTGAGTGACTTTGGGTCCTTCCCCACTTGGTTTTCTGGGACTGAGAAGATGACATGTCCCTGGGATGTGATGAGCTCTGAGTGGGGCCTGGTACATGGGAAGTATTCTGATGTGAAAGACCATCCATTGTTGATGATGAACCCTGTCTTATCTGTACATGGATTTGATTCCACCGGCATGTTCTGTGGCTCCATTTTCTCCCATGCCCGGTGATGATGTTATGTTCAGTATGCTACTTCAACATCAATTACAGGACAGACACACTGGAATCACCTGCTTAATCATGTCCTATTGCATCTGAGTTGGACCTTACCCTCATCCAATGGCTATTGGATTTTTAGAGCAGCTGTGCCCACCCTGTTACCCACTGCATGCATATCATCATATAAATTTAATTTAGTATCATAAATTTAGATTTTGTGTCAAAATTCAAAGGTTAAATGTATAGGCAGTTCAACTTACGGTAAAAAATGCATTCCAGGAAAATGAAGACACCATTTGTAATGTGCTTGCGGGTAGCAGGGGTGTTGGGTGTGATTAGTTAGGATTCATGGAAGCAGGTGATGGGAACCTTTTGGAATTCCTGAATTTACAGGTCACAAAAGTCCCTTTGCCCTGGGTAAAGTTGAGAAGGAGGAAAAGGTTTCCATAGCTCCACAGCTCCACCTTTTCTTTCTTTCTTTCTTTCTTTCTTTCTTTCTTTCTTTCTTTCTTTCTTTCCTTTCTTTCTTTCTTTCTTTCTTTCTTCTTTCCCTCCCTCCCTCCCTCCCCCCCCCTCTCTCTCCCTTCCTTCCTTCCTTCCTTCCTTCCTCCTCCTCCTTCCTTCCTTCCTTCCT
>NW_004949174.1:23718-74049 GCF_000317375.1 Microtus ochrogaster | reverse complement strand
TCCTCCTCCTTCCTTCCTTCCTTCCTTCCTTCCTTCCTTCCGTCCGTCCTTTCTTTCTTTCTTTCTTTCTTTCTTTCTTTCTTTCTTTCTTTCTTTCCTTCCTTCTTTCTTTCTTTTGTTCCTTTGAAAACATTAAGACTCCAGTCTGAGAGACAGGCTGAGAGTGGGGAAGAAGCCAAATGACCAACAGTAGACATGGCCTCACCCGCAAAGATCAGACTATAGCAGTGAGCAGTGAGAGCTTTGCTAAGGGTTTCTTATACCTGGCAACTGACTGTGAAATTAGGTATTCTCCCTGTCTGTTACAGCTTCAGCTTGTTTCTGCACTAAGATACTTAGCCTTCCCCAAAGCCTACCCACTGGCACTGGTGGCTGCATATTATGTTCTTAGCTATTCTCGAACCGGTTTCCTTCCCTGTGAAGTTCCCGTGGCTGTTTGTTTTCAGAGTAGGTTTTTCTATGGAACTCTGACTGGTGCTTAAATTCTCCATCTTCCCGTCCCCCACCCCTCAAGCGCTGGAATTATAGAGAGGTGCTACCACCCCCAGCAATGCTCAGTTGTCAGTAACAAGACTAAGATAATTTCACCCTGACTTAACTGTGAATCTGTGCACATAGGGCATGGACGTTTCTCTGTCTTTGTTCTCAGTTTGCTTCTCTGGGGGTGACTCGTCTGTGCACATAGGTGTGGACCTTTCTGTGCCCCTGTCCCCAGTTTGCTTCTCTGGGGGTGACTCGTCTGTGCACATAGGCATGGACCTTTCTCTGTCCCTATTCTCAATTTGCTTCTCTGGGGCCGTATTTCTGCTTGTCATCCCAGCAGTAAATTTCAATGTGATTGAAAAGTGAAAAAAGATAAAGAATTCTGGGCAAGATCTAAAGGTATAACTAAAAGTTTTAACACTGGTCATGGCTAGGAACTCTCTCTAAGCCAGGAAAGTGAGGCTAGGATGCAAGGGAGTCAGGGGCCTTCTGAACCACGTCAAGATAAGGAGGAGGTATAGAAGCATGGTCTTTGCTTCTGTATTTTAATCTGGAAGCATCAGATGCAACAAGCAATGGAAGTTAAACATGAGTCTAAGTCCTACAGAACAACAAGAGCATGAAGAGTAAGTTGCGTCTGGAGTAGTGCCCTGTACAAATGCTTCAGATAACTTCCTGCTGGAAGATCCTGGGCTTTGCCTCATTCCATTCATCCATAAGCAAGAAGAATAGACATTTCCGGGACACAGCAAGAATGCCAGGGAAATCTGCCCTACTAGAGATGCACAGAACGGTGAAATTATTGATAAAGCTGTCTGTATAATGTTCACGAGCTTGACTACTTTCCACTAAAAATGTAAGTTTTATTTTAGGATTATTTATTTAGGATATCAGCAGGTTGCCTAGAGGACCAAAGGCGGCATAATACAGGAACTTCCTTAAAGTGGAGTTGATAGGTGAAAATGAGGGCGTTGTTATCTCTATGGGAGGGTGCTTCACAACTGTCTAGCCAGTGCTTAGCTTCCATCCACATAGAAAGTTCTGTGTTCTCAGTGGAAAGAGCCTTTCTGGTTTTCTTTTAACCCCTGAATCCTGCGGCTGTGGGAGAAGTCAATAGTCTACTTTAAAAGTGTTTTGCTTTTACTTTATGTGTATGAGCGTTTTGCCTACTTGCACACACGTTTGTATGCATGCATGTCCGATGTCTGAAACACCCAGAAGGGAGCATTAGATCTCCTGGAACTGAGTTAAGACAATTGAGAGCCACCATGTTGGTCCTAGCAGCTGAACTAGGTCCTCTGCCAGAGCAGGATGTCTGTCCAGACCCATCGATATTATTCATATCGGTGCTGTTCTGACCTCTGCAATCTTCTTTGCTCCACATTTCTGTTCAGTTCACAGCATAACCTGGCCGAGCGGGCTTCTTTCCACGTCCCTCCTTGCAATGAATGAAGAGCACTCAGTTAACTGGGATCAAATACTGTCTGTGTGCTACACATTTGCAAGGCATAGAGAGAGACAGCCGTAAGCAGTCAGTCAGTGATTTGCTCAAGGTCCAGGGAATTGTGTGGCCAGATGGAACAAGGATGACAAAGCCCCAAACACTCATTTCACGATGTGTGGGAGTGGCTGCATTGCTAGCAGGCTCCGGAATCTCCAGAAGCAATGTTTCATGTTTAGGTAGAGATTATGTATATCTTTCTGCTTTTCCTCTCTCTAGATCCATATTTGATTGGTAAGTGTTGAACACATACATTACCACTGATATATTCCTGTTAGAGATTCTTGTCTGAAGCATTTAATGATGATCAAAACTTGATACGAGTATTCTACCTTCAGTACCGTAAAAGAAATGATATCTCACAGACATTAAGGGATTGCTGCATGTAGTATTTGTATATTTTTATGTATGACTTTATTTACTTCACACCACTCTTTCATGAGGTAGATAATTTATTTCCATTTAGCACATGTGAATGCAGATACGTGGAACAATATGAGCAAGGTCATCATATTTGTGCAGAGCAATCCTATTAAGGTCTCTCCCTGTTTCTTAGCAACACATCTGAAATTCAGATTTAGTAGCCCCACATTCCTCATCCACATTTCTGTAGCTTCCTGTGCTTATTAGAAGCTGAGTCTAGCCCCTTCTCATAGTATCCGGCTCTGACTTTTTCCAGTTTCATCCCCTGCTCACTCTTGTCTTAAAAGTTATATTCCATCTCACGTACTTAACTTCCCATACAGTCCTATCCTGGCTTTGTCCTGTTTATTTATTTTTCCTATTACATCCTGTCTTTCTTTTGTTCTTTTCGCTATGTTATCCATTCTGGGACATTTCCTCAAAGATTTAGACCAGTGGAAATGCTCCCTCTTAACGTTCACTTGATATTCAGTGCATCATCAAGAAAAGAAATTCCCAGAGAGGTGACTCAGTGGTTAAGAGCACTGACTGCTTTTCCAGAAACTTCAGCTTCTATTCCCAGCACCCACATGGTAGCTCAAAACTGTCTGTAACACCAAGATTTGACACACTCACTCAGATATGCATGCCTTGAAATAAGAGCGGCGGGCTGCGTCTCCAGCACCCAGCCGCCCACACGGCTAGCTTTCCCCGAAATAATTACACGGAAACTGTATTCTTTAAAACACCGCCTGGCCCATTTCTATCTAGCCTCTTCTAGGCTAACTCTCGCACCTGGACTAGCCCATTTCTAATAATCTGCTGTAGCCCACGAGCTGGCTTACCACGAATGATCTTAACCTGTGTCTGCCTGGAGTGGGAGAATCATGGTGACTCCCTGACTCAGCTTCTTTCTCCCAGCATTCTGTTCTATTTACTCCTCCCACCTATGTTTTAACCTATGAGGGCCAGCCAAGCAGTTTCTTTATTACTTAACCAATGAAATCAACAGATTGATATATGACACTCCCACATCAAACACCAATACACTTAAAAATAAAAAGTTATTTGTTTTAAAAGAAGAGCTTGCCGTTGGTGGCACGTGCCTTTAATCCCAGCACTCGGGAGGCAGAAGTAGGTGGACCTCTGTGAATTTGTAGGCCAGCTTGGTCTACAAAAGCTCGTTCCAGGTTCCAGGACAGGCACCAAAAGCTACACAGAGAAACCCTGTTTCAAACAAAACAAAACAGCGGCAGAAGAAGACAAGGAAGAGGAGGAAGAAGAGGAGGAGGAGAAAGAGGAAGAGGAAGAGAAAGGAGACTGAGAAGGAGAAGGAGGAGGAGGAGAAAAAGAAGAGAAAAAAGAAGAGGAGGAGGAGGAAGAGGAGGAGGAGGAGGAGAAAAAGAAGAGAAAAGAAGAAGAAGAGGAGGAAGAGGAGGAGGAGGAGGAGGAGGAAGAGGAGGAGGAGGAGGAGGAAGAGAAGAAGAAATTCCCGTACTGCTTGACTAAAGTCACGCCTCAACACGTCCTTCACCAGCTCTGACTCACCAAGGACCCAAGGCATGGGGACCGCATTGACGGGAAGACTCTGCTTTTCTGCTGCACAACACAGCAACTGGAAACTCTGGCTCTGGGTTTCAGCTCTGCACATTTTGTTTCTACTCTCTGAACATCAGCTGCCTCATTTATAGAATCTTAAAAACTGGAACACCTTTATCATGGTTTCAGTGCAATTTGAGCAGCTTGGTAGATGTAAAATGTGCAGCATGGTCTTTCATACTTGCTCATAGTCACTTACAAACATTAATTCCCCTTCAATCTCCACCGTCATATTTGTCAGGGATTGTGCCTAAGGCAGCTAAAGCCAGAGGGGTCTAGTTAAGGCTGCAAAGCCTTCAGAGAAATTCTTCTTGCATGTCCTGATTTGCCATTTGCAAGGGTCTGTCAATCCGTTTGGTCAAAACTGAGCAGAAAATATGGCCCCCTACATGGCTCGTATCGTGTGTCATTCATTTTTATGCCCTGTAGTCAATGATTGCCTTCTTTGTGTTTGAGAAAAGACTCTAGGCTTAGAAATGAATTCGGAAGGTTGAGGAAAGCAGTCTGGGTGACAGGAATGGAACCGAGGCTGAGACGAATGACCAGGCTACCTTTGCACTCTCAACCACTAGAACATGCCTCAAAATAATCTCAGTTTATGTTCTTTCCTGATCCGTTCTCTCTCCCAGCTACTGAACTGGAGATGTTCATCCCAAAATGCCAGTACCATGCTGTTTGTCTTCCGTGTGGGAAAGAGGATCCAAGGAACTGGTGTGGGAGTTTAGATGTAGTTGGCCCCATTTGCTCATAGAAAGTGGTATTACTAGGAGGCATGGCTTTGTTAGAGTGGTCTTGTTGAAGAAAGTAGGTCACTGTGGGGGTGGACTTTTAGGTCTCCTTTGATTAGACTCACTGTGACACTCAGTTCACTTCCTGTCGCCCCAGAATAAAGATGTGGGACTCTCAGCTCCAGCACCATGTCTGCCTGCCTGTTGCCATGTCCCACCATGATGATAAGGGACTAAACCTCTGAAACTCTAAGCCAGCCCGATTAAATGTTTTCCTTAATAAGAGTTGCTGTGGTTATGGTGTCAGTTCATTTCACAGCAATCCGAAGCTTAAGACAGCTGGGACTAGTAATTAAATGATTTAGCAGCATGATTCCAACAGCTACTGCTGGTTTCCTTGCTATGACAAGTACTTTATATTTCTTATATAGTCACCAATGACAGCCTTCTTGTAGGAAAGAGACCATCTCTATAGAAATGATGAGATTGGGGCTTGAGAACTTAAGGTTTGTTTACAGTCAACAACTGTAAAGAGGCAAACTTAAAACCCTTATGGTGATGCACAGCATTTGGGAAACCGAGGCAGGAAGATTTCCAGGAGCCCGAGGCCATTGTGGGATGCACAATGAGTTCTTGGCTAGCAGTTCTGTAGTGAGGTCCTTTCTCACAAAGGAGGCAGAAACTCAACAGTAAACCAGGCTCTGTGACAGAATCCTCTTCTCAAGTTCTCCGAACAAACACGCTTGCAGGTGAAGCCCTCTGGCACGTACGTGTGGTGTCCTGGTAGATGTGGACTTGAAATGATTACACGAAGCCTTAGGGGAAGCCTGAAATCATAAAGGTTCCCTTTATCACATGTTGACTCTGGCCAGGAAATAGAAATGAAGTCGGCTTGAGGACATTTATTTTTGCCTGTTCAGGAAGACAACAGAGTTCACCCAAGTTCATTTCGAGGAGTGACTTTTGCATTAGCATCAAAGACAACAGACATTTTTTTTCCCTTGATGGCCTTTGAGCTATCTCAGCTCTCTGAAGCAAAGTGTAATGTGTCTGTCGGGTCTCCTTCTCTTTAGAACTTGTCTCCCAGCTGTGGCTCAGTACTCAGAGAATGTTTCCTCTCTCTAGAAAAAGTCAGCTCACTGCCCTCTGCAGATGAGCGAACCTCCTGGCCAGAGCTCAGCTCGTCATCAGGTTGATTTTGCTTCTGGACATCTAGATGCTGGCTGCTTATCAGCCAGAACTTCCGCTCCCTTACCCTGCCCTGTTGAACTGTAAAGATGCCGGGCTTACAACATTATCTTAACTCATGCCACGGAGCACATTACTCCTTCGATTGTTACTGGGTCATAAATCACTCCCTGGCCTTTCTCCCCTGTCGGGTTTGCACTTAACTATGGAGGGCATGTCTTCTTCGAGAGTCAAGCCTTGCTGGCCTTGATACACATCTTGTTATCTAATTATCTTGAGAGCAGGGGAAGGATCGGCGTGGTATTTCAGATCTGGTGGGTTGATGTAAAAACTAAGGGAGCTGTAACAAAGAAAGGAATTAGAAAGGAAGAGAGCAAGCGGAGAAGCAAGAAGGGGCCAAACAAGGTAAAATTCCTTTTTCTGAGACCAAGTGGGAAACTGTAGTTATTTAATAAATATCATTATCTCAGGAGGGAAAAATCCCAAATATGAATTGCTCTCAACACTACGACTCTGCCCTGTATGCCCTCCCTCCTTCTACTTTCTGCTTCCACCATGTAGAGGCAGACGCAGAGCTTAGCTTATCAAGCCTGGCAGCATCTATCTTTACCCAGTGAGTCACCTCCCTGGCCTTTAATGACACATTCTGAACGGGTACTATCCTTTCTGATGAGCAGAATCCTGGAAGAAACTGTAGTCTTTTCTTTGTAATGTGTGCTATTTCTGAGCTATTTCTCCTCCATCATAGTGTCTCACATCACAAACTAAGGCGCTGATGAAGTGGGCCAATGAGACTCAATGGTCTCTCTCACTTGTTTATCCCATATTTTCATCTACCTGTTCCTTTAATTCTTATAATCCTGTTAATTCTATTCATAGAATCCACATGTGAAGCCTTTTTTCTTCTTTTCCCTTCTGTCTGCAGTTAGTGCATCTCCCTGTCCCCTCTTCTGCTCTCTATGCTGACAGGTCACCTTTATTCCTTGTCTAAGACCTCCTACCTCTGGGTCTTGGCTGCTCTGTATGCGGTTACCTTCCTATCACTCAACACTGACTGATACCATGGTTTTTATGGTCTCTTCTGGAAGATGAATAACAAGAGGATGGGGTTTTCAGCTTTCTTGCTGAATTCCTAAGGCTGGGAGGACTGCCCCATACACAGCAGGCTTTGGTTGGAGTTTAACAAAGAAGAGTTATCCTACAGTAGCATGTTTGCCCTTGAGCAGAGTACCACATTGTGTGTTCTCTGGTTTGCACATCTCCCTTCATAATCCATGGATTCAGAGCTATTTTTTTTTGAGAAAGAATTTTATTATGCACCCCAGGCTGACCCCAAACCCCAGTTCCTCCTACCTCAGCCTCCCTCATGTTGGGACCATAGGCAGTACCACCACACTCAGGTTTATGTTGGGAACTTAATTCCTAATGCAACCCAGATGGGAGGTGCAGCCCACAATAAAGTGGTCACAGCACAAGGGAATCCGTGGCTGTCGTGGGAACAGATGAAAGCGACTTTGCCTCCCACCATCAGATGAGACGGTGCTGCCAGAATTCCTTCATCTGCTGCAGACTCCTCGGCTTTTCTCTTCATAGTTTTCCCAGTTGTGAGAAACAAACATCTTTTCATAAACACCCGGTGATGAGATAATACAGCCCAACACAAAGTTGACTAACAAAGTGCTGGAGAGAAATTGAGAATGGATGCAGGGACACTCGCAAAGCAACTGAAGTGGCTGGGGACTGAGTATTTGGAAATTCCCTGTCCCCTAGCCAAATCCACCTTCAAGAAGACACTGCTGTCGATGCCTCCGTAGTGTACAGGGGACTTTGATATGAGCGATATCTTTCTTCTACAAACCCCCCCCATCTTAATTAGATATTTGTTTTTCTAATTCCTTCTTTAAACAAAGTATCACCTGGATTGTCATCTTCAGCAGAGTAATTGCAATCTCCCTTCGCAGTAATCATTAATTAACACACAGACTTCCTTAACTTCCTCCAGCACAGCCCTGATTCTCCCTGCCTTCCCTTTCTCTCAGTTTCTACAGTTATTTGGCAAAACTGTGGCGGTGGCTGCATGTCTTATCTCAAGCCCCATGCATCTCAGGCTGGAGGGTATCCCAGAGATTCAGTTGGAGGGGACTCTTTGAATGTTCCAATTGTCTTTGGAGTGGATCTCCATGCTTTATTTTATTTTTTTTATTTCCAGTGCCCTACATCCCACATAAGAGAAAAACAAAAGAGAAAAACCCATTTTGATGTCCTGATTTTTCTTTTGTATCATGCTAACACACTTGTCATAACATAACTCCACTGAACATGCTTTCATTTATTTTATCTATTCCTTTAATTACGTGCAGACATGACGGAGCCATATCTCAATGCCACTTGAATGAGAAGTATTGATGTCTGTGGTCACATCCTGCTGGGAAAATTTTAATTATGTTCCACATATCTCCAGCCTGACTAGCTCAGTGGTAATCTGTGATGCTGCCTCTTCCTCTCTACTTCCTTCTCACTGTTATTGGAGGATTTTTCATTCATATGTTTAGTCATGTGACTCACCATTGGCAAGACTCGTCACATGACTTGCTGTAGTTAACAGCCTCTGAATGAACAGCATGTTGGGTATGTGCAGGGAGGGGCGTGGAGGTGGCTATTCCATGGTGCTGCAGAAGTGCATCCTCTAAGGGCTATTCTCTCACTGTGAGGTTGAGAACAGAAAGCTGTGCCAAGCCCAGTTATAGTGACTCGCAGTAGAACCGGACCCAGCTTGCAAGAAACAAGGGCCCCTTACTGTGTGTCACTGAGAATGCTGGATTCTTGGGTAACAGAGCAGACCACAAGTGACAGAGATATGGTAGTGCCTCGTTTAAGAAGGGAATGTGCTCGGAGGAATATTTTCCTGGATGGTCTTCTCACTATGGTGACGTCAGAGAGTGTTCACAGAAGCGGAGGTGGGGAAGATGAATGTTTCCATGTGATACCAAAATAGGAGGCTGCTGGTGTATCTCACCCTACTGTTAATGGCAAACTTGCTTTTCTTACAAGTATAGATGCATTCTACAGTAATTATTTGAACGCTATAGTTTAGTAACGTCACAAGCTACTGATATATTTGTTTACTGCTAAGTGTTCCACTCTGCACATAACTGTATGCAGTATGCTTTTGTGCGTGTGTGTGTGTGTGTGTGTGTGTGTGTGTGTGTGTGTGTGTGTGTAGGTGAACAGGTATGTTTTGGTGTATATACTTGTACATGGAGCATCAGCTATCAGTCCTACCTTGATCCATTCATCGAGTTCACCAAGGCAAGACTTTCTGGGGATCCCCTTCTCTCCACTCTCTGAGCACTGGGTTATTACTTACTGTGCCTCACCACTCCCTGCACTGTGTTTTTAGCGCAGTTTTGGGGACATGAACTCAGTTCTTCATGCTTGCAAAGTAGGCAGCTTCCCAGCGGAGCTGTCCAGCCCCTGTGTTGCTTCCTAGTCCACACTGGCCATTCAGTAGATGTGATTGCATCAGGATCACCCAGACGGTGAGAAATGTGCTGTGTGGTAACACCATGTAGGCACTGATGTTAATAGGTGAGGGCGTGGCTAATCCCACTGCTATCATACCAAGCCACCATGAAATGGGCAACCTGTTACTGACCAAAAATTTGTTATGTAACATGCAACTATACAAAGTTCTACAAGAAATCTCAAAGTTGACAAGACATAAGACATGAAGACCTGCCTTTTATGCAGTACAGAAGTTGCCTCGTGGCCTCATACCCCAAACCTTCTAACTCTCAGAAAGAGACTCTAGTGTTTCATTTATATTTATATTTATGTTTATATTTATACGTCACATTTATAAGCCAGTGCTCGGAGAATGGAGGGAAGTAGATACCCAGAAAGTCTTGCCTAATTGGTGAACTCTTGATGAATAAATCAAGCTCCTAGCTGCCTCATCAACCGTCAAGAACTTTGAAATGATCTAAATGATACTGCACAATGCTGCTGAGTTAGGGACAGTGTGTGAACTGTGCCTATCTGACGAGAGAGTTATAATTCCTCTTCAGTTAAACACCTTCCACATAAATTCAGTCCTTTCCCCAGGAGGCTTCTTACTCCCAGACATATAAAACCATTATCACTTGCCTTCAATAAAAGGTCATGCTGCAGAAATGCAGGTTGCAGAAAACAAACATTAGCACTGATTCACAAGACTACTAATATATGTTTTTCTATTATCTTTTATTAATAAGCATTATTAATTTATAGAGAGCCAAGACTCTTTATTATTATTATAATTAGGCAGATGAAAAGAGAACTCTGAGAAAAGTGAATCAGTCACTGTGTGATTCTGGGATGTTCAATTCTGTCTGCTGTCTTAATGGACCTGCTAGAAGACACACACTCCAAGCAGACTAGGTTCCATAAGAAAGGCCATTTCTGCTAATAAATTACCAATAACTGAGATTATTATAGTGGTTTTGTGGATGTTGACTTTGGTGTGCAAATGGTGACATTTCAGGCCCCACTTTCATACCAATCCACACAGTCCCATCTTTTCTGCAGTAAAAATCCCAGGGCATTCAACCCAACCTTATATGCCAGGATTACCATAGCCCTTTCTTTACCCCAATTCCCTGCTCTGGTGGTTTGAATGGAAGTGCCCCTCATAGGCTCATATATCTATCTGCATGCTTAGTCCACAGCTGACAAACTGTTTGAAAAGGATTGGAGATGCTGCCTTGGGGCAGGGTGCATGGCCTTGTGGAAGAAAGCATGGCATTGTTGGAGGAGGTATGTCCTTGGGTGTGAGCTTTGAGGTTTCAAAAATCCATTGCAAGCCCAGTGTCTCTGTCTCTACATGATGCCTGCCGATCAGAATATGGGTCTCAGCTACTTCTCCAGCACGTTGCCTGCTTGTCTGTAATGATGAGGTGAGCAGACCTGCTTTTCGTCCCGCCCGGCTCCCGCACAGCTAGCTTAGCCCCGGAAATAATAACACAGAAACTGTATTCATTCAGACACTGCCTGGCCTATTAGTTCTAACCTCTTATTGGCTAACTCTACATCTTAATTAACCCATTTCTAATAGATCTGTGTATCACCACATGACTGTGGCTTACCAGCAAGATTCTAGCCTACGTCAATCTCGGGCCGGAGAATCATGGTGTCTGCCACACTGCCTTCTACCCAGCATCCTGTTCTGTCTACTCTGCCTATCTAATTTTCTATCCTATCAAAAGGCCAAGGCAGTTTCTTTATTTAACCAATGAAATCAACACAAAACAGAAGACCCTCCTACATCACTTGTCTGCCACCATCCTCTGCACCATGGCTCTGATGTACTAGTATCTGAGGCTGTAAGCCAGCCCCCAGTTAAATGCTTCCTGTTAGAAGACTTGCCTTAGCCATGATGTCTCCACACAGCAACAGAACACTAACTACGATACCTGTCTTGCTCACTCCTGTCCTTAGTAAGCTTCTTCAGTCTTATGCAGAATAAACAGAACTAATGTTTGAACACTATAATTGATCAGAAAACTTAAAATCCCTCATTTTTCTTTCTTGAGGTCTCTCAAGTTTAATTAGGTGATTACAGGAATATTTGGAATAGAGCATATGTTTAACAGCTATCTCCCGGTATAACTGCTAGAATCCTCTTTCTGAGGTAAAATGAGAGAATTGCTGGTGTTTTTGTTTCTGGCTTGGGAATAGGCAGCGCTTAAACTGAGGCAACCCCAGGGTTTTGTTTTTTACCTGCTCCACCAGGAAGGAGGAGATCCACATTGGTCTTCCCACCTACAGCCTCCTGCGCCCACTCAGATACAAATGTAAATTAGTGGGTTGAAAATTGTTGGCAGCAGGATCTGCCTGTGTAAAGAGAGGGAGAAAGGAGAATTACCCTGCCTGGGTGGAATAGACTGACTGTCACTCTGACAGATAGATCCGCTTCTAAGTGGAGCTATTAGGCTGTCCATTCAGCCTGACAGTGCTGGCCACGGATGTGCTCAATTGTCATGCTTTTCTGATAAAAACTCCTGAGCAGAATTTCCTCCTTTGACCTAAAACAGTGTCCCACCTCACCTGGCTACTGGAGCCAAACCCGGTTTTAAAGTACACCCAGTCCTGGCTCCTGGGCACTGGGAAGGAGGCAGTTATGCCCTACCATGAACTGATCAGTTTTACGGGACGGAAACTAGCTAGTCATACTGGGGATGGAAGAAGCCATGTCATTGTAACATCCTGATGGTCACTCCCTCACATGCGTCCTAGTCTGTCGGTAGTGTTTTTATCCATAGATGAAGTGGGTAGACCTGAATCTACCATGCATCCTAGTCTACCATGCATCCTAGTCTGTCGGTAGTGTTTTTATCCATAGATGAAGTGGGTAGACCTGAATGAGGAGACTATCCCTTCAACAAATGTTTACTCTTTTTCCTTTAATTCTCGATCCCAGATTCATTTCCATCTCCAGGTTATATTTATATGGTCTTAGCCAAATCAACTCTCAGAATCAGTTTATTCCTCCATGAAATGGGGATTTACAGCATCTCCCTCCAAAGTCCATTGCTAATACGTACAAAGTGGCAGAAGGGTCTCCTCTAGCCTGCTTAGCACATAGTAAATAATCGGTTAATAATATGTTCAGGCTAGTCATTATAGTACAGTATACTGTAAAAGAGACCCCATCGTCAGTGAATCCCCTGTGAAGCTGTCTTTCAAAGAGTCAGCTCACGAACGAAGCTTCGTGAAGGTACTGGGCACGTGATTTATCATCTCTTGTCAAATATAACTTAATGACTGCTGAAGTGAACTCAGGGACGAGCAGTGAGCACGATAAAGCCTCTGTGAGGTCAGTCCTCCGATGAGAAGGTTGGAGCAGACAGGATCTCTTATCCAGGCAGGTGAAGGTTGTCATCTGACTTAATAATGATTGTCAAGCATGACTGATGCTCATAACTGGAGGAGGGATGAAAGGGATGCTTTACAGTGGAAATGCACCACAGCCCTCTTCAAAGACCTGCTGGATGCTCCCTAAATGCCCAGGAGATGACACAGGTTCCCAGGGCCAACAGCAGAAGACACTCAAGTGGGAGCCAAGGAGAAAACTCGTGTGTGTGTGTGTGTGTGTGTGTGTGTGTGTGTGTGTTACTCTTTCTGGTGGACACATCTGCAACAGACTGTGGGAACACTTCCTGTTAATCAAGGACATACTTCTAATACCCCAAGCAGTATCTGACTTTCTAGAAATTATGTGTGTTTGTGTGTTTGTGCCCTCACACACATGCATGTGTCATATATATCAGGGTATATATGAATATTGCACAGACATATTTATGTATATATACATATGATATATCATATGCATGTAATGAGAGAGTGTGTGTGTACCTTAGCTAACTTCTCTGGAGGCAAGCTCGCTCCTGTCTATAGATCCTCAGGGGAACAAGGCAGAGAAGGCTTGAATCTAATCACTATCATTTCCAACTTGAGAAACCCCAAGGAATCTGAGTCTTTCTGTGCTGCTTTGTTAACTAGTCCACATTCATCTTGGAGAATAATAGAAATTCATTTTATTTAATTTAAACAAAACAGGGGCTTGTCAAGTGTGAATTAAGTAGTTCACAGAATTAAAAGAAAGATTAAAAGCTATTTTTTTAATCAGAAATCAGAGGAGCTAGTGCCAAGGGGTGACCTTTCTGGTGAGAGACTGTTCCAGTTCCAGCCCTACTGCTGTAAAACATTTGTTGCCCCAATGCATGATGGGACCAATGGTCATGAAGGACCTCCTATAGGCATCATGGTTTAAACTATTCTGAGAACATGTTTCAAACCTTTTTAGTCTGAGTGCTGCCACAGCCATGCAGGTAACACCTGTTCTCAACAGATATCACCATTATGACATCCTCCATGGCAGGGAAGAAAGTTGGGTGCCCATCAGCTGGAGGGTCACACATCCCCTGTAGTAATTTTCCCTTTTAGAGATGCTTCCATGCTGGCTCTTTGAAATAACTAGCAGAGTACCTAAATTAAAAGAAGCCTGCACCAAATCATCCATATCCAAAAGTAGCTGCCAGAACCCTGCAGTGGACAGGACATGAAAAGGCCATTTTCCATAGGCTATACCCAAATTGCCCTCAAGCCTGTAAAGCTACCAGCTTGAGGGATGGTTCTTGGGAATTTGATATTACTTCTGTGGTAGATATTGCTTGGGAGCAGTTTTTTGCTGCAGAATAGCACAGCATGTCCTTATCTGAGGAATCTGGTATTCTTAAAGGCTTATCACTGTAATGAAAACCAAACAAAGATGTCACATAACCTTTAAACAACCAAAACTTCAGCTCATGAATATATGGAAATACGTTTGCTAAACAGTGGGTGGCTCTACTATCATTCGAACTTGGCTTCCCTGTTCCTAGTAGGTGGCATACATCGATGCCTCACACCGATGACATTGGGAGACCGTAACAGGTACCAAGTCATGGCTGTTCTATGGTCACAGCCTAGGAAACAGCCATGTTCTTCCATTCCCGGGCTAATTATGTCTTAATTTTCTGTTGCTGGGAAAAAATACCATGATCAAGGCACCTTATACAATGAAGGGTTTAACTGGAGTTATGGTTTTAGAGGGCGAGAGTCTATGATGGTGGGTGGGATGGGTGGAAAGAAAAGACATGGCAGCAGGAGTGACTGAGAGCTCACATGCTGATCTGAAAGAAGAGAAGAGGAGAGAAGGAAGGAGGGAGAGAGGAAGAGAGGAAGGGAGGGAGGAAGAGAGAGGGGGAGAGAGAGAGAGAGAGAGAGAGAGAGACAGACAGACAGACAGACAGACAGAGACAGAGACAGAGACAGACACTGGAAATTGCACCAGAATTTCAAAAACCCAATGACTTTCTCCCTAATGACAAACCTATTCCAACAAGACCACACTTCAATCTATGGGGTACATTTTCATTTAAACTACCTTGGCAGTAAAGTGCTTTTTGTTGCTATTTAAGAACTTCCCATTTTAATTGAGATTGAATTACCAGGAGACCAAATCAATCACTTCAGAATGTGTGGCGTTAGAAAGGTGAGCCCAGTGTGTTCTGGTTACCAAAAAGATAGAGAATGGTGTTTGAAACACATATTAACAGATACTGCATGTAAAGCACACATTTAACAAGCCGCTATAATGAGCTGTCGGGGCGACTCATGATAACCCAGTGAGTTTGGTCTCCCAAGCAAATGACCTTAAAATCCAATCTGAGACAGAGGTGTTTTTGTGTTTACTTTTGAATTATTGAACTTATAAGTGTATATGAAATTGTTATTAGCCGGGCAGGGTGGTTCATGCCAGCAAGCCTAGCACTTGAGAGGCTGACGTGGGAGGGTCACCATGATTTTGAGTCCAGCTTGAGTTACACAGGAAGTTCCAGGTCAGCCTGGACTACTTCGTAAGACCCTATCTCTAACAAACAAAAACCACAATGCTCACAATAATTATATTATAAACGTATGGTTATTGGTCCAAGATTTTTTCTAAAAGAATATTTATATCTTTGGGGGTTAGTCAAAAGTAAATATAATTTCTGAGGAAAGATTTTAAATTATAGTTAGGAATTTTTATATAAAATATGCATTGAACTGTTTAATTGTTTAAATAGCCAGTTAGTTAGCATGGAGAGCACATACAAGTAAAATAAGGCAAATAGAAAGTGGAATATTGTATTTTTTGGTACAATGTAAAGTAACAAGAAAAATAAAATTAGTGCATGTGCACACAAACACATAACAAATATGATCTATATCATATATACATCATATACCCTTATTACAAATGCATATAAATGTGACAATAATGACTATCACATAGAATTGGATTCAAGAGTAAGATTTTAGCCATGGCTTATGTTTTTTACATAAATTTCTGAGTTTATCATGTCTTATAGGCTTGTCTACAGTCCAATCTTATAGAGGAAATTTCTTAATTGACAGTTCCTCCCCTAAGATGACTTTAGCCTGTCAAGTTGGTATAAATTAGCCAACACAACTTTGAACTATTATTAAATTTTATAAAATATCTTTTAAGATTCTACTCTTTTAAAACCATAATATATTATCTGTATACATGAGCATTGAAATGAATAAAATATTTTGATGCATATTGAATGAACATTAATATACATGAATGTTTATTTAATTTAACAAATAAAAGAACATATTTCTCATCATTTAGAATTCCATAGTCAGGCCAGAATTAAAAGCAGTGGTGGCACACCCTTTTAATCCCAGCACTCATGAGGAAGAGGAAGGTGGATCTTTATGGGTTTGAGGCCAGCCTGGTCTACAAGAGCTAGTTCCAGGACAGGTTCCAAAGCTACAGAGAAACCCTGTCTCAAAAGAAATTTTCCATATTCAGCTTCCTGGTTGTATGTTTCTATTTAGGTCTACCTTTGTACATAAATCCTTATAGCTTTTTTAAATTACTTTTTCAACTATACACACACACACACACACACACTTATAAAAATGCTCACACACAAAATAAAGTATCATATTCAAGTGTATGTATGTGTGTGTGTATAGTATAAACACACTCATATATTTCCTTAAACAAATTCTTCATGGCTTTCCTAATTTTTGAGCCTCATAAAAATAGTGTAACATAATTTGAAAATTGAACATGTTCACATTCTGTAGATGTAGACTTCATCCCTGCTATAGATCAAGATTCATCCATGTATAGTTATACCCTATCATTTCAGATATATATCTATTTAAGTTAATAATTTAAGGTCTAATAATATATTTTAAGTGTTTTGTGAATTATTGAACTTGAAAACAATAAACATAGTTTTGTTTCCAGTTTTCTGCCAGTCAACATATAGGTTATTTCTACTTTTAATTTGTAGGAAATTCTACAACTAATTTCCCTGTATGTGTCCCCATGTGCAGTCTTTGTAGGAGTTTCTTCAGAGTGATGCCAAGGGCTCTTGCTTGCATCACAAATAATGGCTATGTCCATCTTTTGAGATTTGGCGAATTGGTACCCAGGGAATTGACCACATTCACAGCATTGTTTAAGAGCAACTCTTCCATAGATTTTGCTGTACTTGTTGGCTGTTCTGACTTCTTTCAGTCTGATATATGTGCACCTGCTCTTTGTTTATTTGAATTACTCTGATTGTTGGGGAGGGTGAGCATATTTTAATCTATTTACTGTTCATTATTTTATTTCCGACTCCTATTTTCTGCTTGTATTTACATTATTCCATCAATAGTTTTCATTGTTGAATAGAGCTTCTATTTGCATACTGAGTGCCTATCCTTTGCCCTGTATTCCTTTCTCAGTCTGTTCTATGTTCTGGAATGTTGCTAATTAATATAATTTTTCTTTTGCCTAAGTTTTGGTACTGCATGCTATTTCAAAATTGTCTCTTATATGATATCCTAAACTTAGGATGTCACTTTTTTCTGAATTTCGCACAAGTTTGTATTTTTTACTGAGGTGTCTAATGAAAGCATAACTTACTTTTGTAGATCCTGTGAGAGAAGAATCTTCATTTTGTTTTTCCCTACAGTGGTGCAGTCTCTCTAACTGTCCTTTATGATTGGCCCTGCTCAAACCTCTATTAATAGTACTTTTAAGTAAATGACTCAGTTTAGTCAGGTGTGCTATGGTTTCTTCAGTCTGTCAGTCGTCTATGTACAATAGCATGCTGTGTTGCTTTTTATGTTTTCGAAAAACTTTATATTCTCTTTGAAAAAACTCCTCCTTCTCTTCTTCAGAGATTTCCCTTTGGCTTTTCCAGAAAGGCAGGTCCAGTTATTGTGCTGTCCAGTCACCGTACCTCAGTGTTCAGAATCATCACTGTGATTTGTTAAAATATCAGGGGGAAGCCTATGCATTGACTATAAAAGTGAGAAACATCCCAGTTATGGGTTGACAGCACACTAAGCATTCTGGTTCTCATCTTGTTCTTGAAGACAAAAAAATAGCAGGTTCTTTGATGGACCCTTTCCGGATTGAACAGCTTTCTCCCTGTGATATCAAGGGTCCTTGAGTGCAAGTGTTCCGTAGAAAGACTAATGTTATCCTTACTCCAGTGATAGCCCACACTATCTAAGAGTATTTCATAATCAAAATGTCAGGCTGCCTGTTTAGTGTAAAAGCTGGGCTTTGGCCTGGCTTATTGACATTTTCCAGACGCTACCTGATTGTCATAACCAGGGCTGCATTCCTCAGAAGATGCAGGTCTAGAGTTGAAAGAAGAGGTGACTCATGCATGTGTTGTAATCTCCTATTTCAGATTCGAGGTGATGAAAGTTTATTGCTTCTATCATCTGAAAGGCAGATGTGCTACAGGATGATGGATGATATAAAAGTATTTTTTTTATTGTATCTGGATCATCTACTGCAACTTGGCAAGAACACACCACCTTCCACACTGTATAAAGCCTGAGATCTTGTCTGCTCTGATTATTGTTCCTTGTGCCCCTGCAGCAGATTTCGCCATAGTGATGATTTTAATAACTACCTCATGTTGTTTCTGAGCTCCCTCTTAGTGCTGGATCCATTGAGTCTCTTTACTATGCCCCTCACCTTTCATACCTTGTATTTGGGAGTGTATGATTTGTGAATAGTTCATTGCGTTTCAATCTTTTGTTTCTTTAAAATGTTTATAAACAACTAGACCAATAATTCCCAATAATTCCATTTTGTAATCATGTAATCTCAGTAATTGTGGGCAGTTCTTGCTTGCTTCTTTTTGTTCTTGTTTACCGAAGCCCTGCTCTGTGTCTAACACATAGCATTGTCCTACTTATCTCTGTCCACAGTGTAGTCTTATAAGCAATCACACAGGACTATGCTGCTACGAGGATTGTTGGACGATTTAGTTAAGCTATTATGTTTGCAAGTGCAGTATACACTCTGTACACAGTGAGTTTTCAGACAACTCTCTCCTTTATGTTCTGTCCCACACACTGTCCCCTGCACTGTCAGAGGACAAACATGAGTGCTTCCCTCATGCGTCATGTCTAAATAGGGAAGAATTAGCACGTCTGCTTTCTGACTTCCCACAGTGTGTGGTCCAGTGTCTACAAATTTCAGCATTCTGTTTGTTTCATGGGGCAGCTATTGACTGTAACTGACCTGACAATTCCTTATCATCTTTGACAGCTTATTGTCTATAGACATTTTTGTATCGTGATGACCTACCATTGAAATTCATTAAATACAATCGGTGCTGTCCATGCCATGTCTGTACATATATGTGCATGTATTTGTGGCCTTTCTTACTGATAAAGATATCAGAAACATCTTACTTTGGAATGGTAATTCTTGTTTTTGGTTTATTTAAGTTTGAAATTTGATGCATATTCCTCTATTGTTTGGCTCTTACTGCAAGTATTTGGAGACCTACGGGGCGACACTAGCAAATTACTGTGCAGGTGTTTCTCCTGTGACTTTATGCTTGCTATTTGAAGTTTAGGTCACAACATTTATAAGCTAGGTTTTTTGCTTTGGGTTCGTTATTGTTAAGTTGGGTTTTTTCTTCCTTGCAACAGGATTTCACGTAGCTCAAACTAACCTTGAACTCACTTTATAATTAATGCTAAGCTCGAATCCTGGTTCTCCCTCCCCTCAAGTGCTAGCATTATAGATATGTCACCGCATCAGCCTTCTCACCAACTGTGCTAATCTGCTTGTTACATCCCAGAGCTTGCCTCTACTCATCAGAGACCACTGCAACATCCTTTCTTTGGTATCACCTGCATATTTCATCAGTGATGATGCGTGGGAAAATCTTACTCCAGTGACAGACAGACGTGGGGTGTTGTGTCCGAATGTTGCCATGCTGTGTACGTTACAAGGATTTAAACGTGTTTGTCTTACCTGCCTTAACTACTGAAGACCTGTTTGGGTGATATGGTGTTATAGGGTAGCTTAGAATTTTGCTCTGTGTCCTTAGCTCGTCATTCATAGCAATTAAGGCTTGCTCGTGATGGATCAAACGGAACAATTACAGCCACCATTTAATACAGAGCTTGTGAGTTTATAAATAGTTTCCTTGCTGTATGTTCCTTTTTGCCAAGATTGTGTGCTTTCCTCTGAAGTCTCCAAACACATACTCTCTTCCACCAACAGCACCAGACAAACCTAGCCAGGACTCCTGGTTCTTGGCTTTGATAAGAGGTATCATAGTTTGGAAAGTCTTTGTCGTTATGTATATGCTGATGGTTCTGTATCACCACTAAACTCACAAAGAACTTATAAACCAAATGCTTATGAGTACTGCATGAATGTGTGTGCATGTATGTGAATCCGTGTATTATGTAGGAGTGCATGCATGTGTGCTCATATATGTGTTGTATGGGTGTGTCCACATGTGTGCATATCTGTATCTTGTGTATATAAACATGCAGGTGGAATTCTGAGGTCCAGACCGTCCCTCCCTTAGCTTTCTACTTCACTGTCTGATGAACATTGGAGATTTGACACCTGTGTCATGTTAATTCATATTGATCATGAATGTTATAGATAAGGTGGACTGATCCATTGATACCACCGTTAGTATGTGCAGGGGAGTTCTACATACATGGGGGGTCACAGGATGGGGAGGCTATGCAAACTGTGATGTGTTCTAACAGACTTTACTCTTCCCTTTTCCCACTCTTACCCTTCTTGGGGAGCTCTCAGGTTCCAGGAAACATTGCTTTGCATTTTGAGAAATGTATATACCCAATCATTTGAAAGGTCTTCTCAACGGGCAAGCCCTATAAATAATGTCAAAGCAGACCACCCACCAGTTTTTCTGAGTCTCCATACACTTAACTCATCCAGCTATTAACCTTAGATTTGATGTCTAGTCAGTAATTCTTGGTTCTGCTGTACATTTTTCTTTTTCTTTCTTTAAACATCCCAGATTCTCCTTAATTTAACCTTGATGCATTGATTACTAGAATGTCACTGGGGTGTACATTTGGCATCCCTCTCTACTTTGGGCTCCTGGAACTGTTGAGGGGAATTCTCAATAGCACATATGTTTTTATTCTTGCCGAAGCTGCCTTGAATTTGTGAATAACTCACGGCTGTTTTCCTCCTCCAGTCGGAAGAATGCTGGGTCACTAAGAGCTCTGTGAGAGCCAGGACCTCATTTGCCCTTCAGAACAGTCTCACGGGTGCCCAACAAATATTTTGACATGATTAGTTGGCAGCTAGGTGCTTTTCCTGGAATATTTCAAACTTGTGATGACCATCATAATAATACCTCAGATTTTTCAAAGGCTTTGGGGTCACAAGTGAATTTCTATCTATCTCCTGCTGTAAACCAAGCAAGCATTATCATCTTGTGTCCTTAGGAGGTTACTAAACCAGAATGGGCTAGAAGTTAGTATTTTTGATCACAAGTATGATTACGTCCTCCACTTATATAGTTTCCCCTACCATTTGATTATAAGTTCTGTACGCAATTAAATAAACTCATAGGGTGGCCATTGTAATTTTTATCTTAATCAACTTCATGCTTACCATGACGTACCTGTAATGAGATTTGACAAGCTCAATATTTATGTTTCTGTAGTTCTTCTGACCATGTGGACTTGGTCATTTTCTTTCTTTTCCTCTGACCCTTAGAAAGCATGTTTCTGTTTTCACTTTGTTTTCAATGAGTTTTTCTCTGTCTTAAATTCATCCATTCTCTAGCTGCATGTAGAGACGATAGAACTGCCTCACTGCCTCTCCCTCCTGCTCTCGTTTGACTCCCTTTCCCTGGCTTTTCTGTGCCCCTTAGCTGTCACTCAATGCCACTTGCGTCTGAGCTAGGGATATTCCAGGCAAGAATTGTGCAAGAAGTCTGTGGCCTCACATCTTAGGCAATAAACGCTCCAGTCAGCTTCCTTCCTCTCTTCCTTTACTCAGAACGTCAATGAGGATAAGTGCTGGGTTCAGCTGACCTCCTAGGAAGGAGAGGTCTGTTTCTTTTGTATCTAGAATATTTTTGTGAGACTGAGCATGGTATACACCTCAACTAAACCTGAGGCTCTCATGGGCAGTCATCAATCCACACCCACGTTTCTTTTCTCTCACTGCCTTTTAAGGCCCCAGAAGGTTCGCAGCATAGTGCCCTTGAAGCTATCACACAGCCTGGGGGAAATTCTGCCCTATGAGATATGATATAGTCACCATCAAGACACTAATCTATGGATTTACCAGCAGTGGTGACCTCATGTACCTGTTACCAGAGGAGCAGTTTAGAAGATGCACCTGTCAGAACCTTTTGTGAATTCTCACTATTCACACCATGGTGTGCAAACATGCGTGAATGTAAGTTGGTTTGTGAAATGGTCCCACTGAGTCTATGTCCTTATCTTTCCCTCATCCTGCTCTTCCGTGAGCCGTGCACTGCACCTGTACAAAGTATTTCTGTGTTCCCTGGCTGTTCCACATTTTACCACACCTCTTTGTTGTGCCATGCATTTCTTTACCTCCAGTTGTCTGACAAAAACGATAGCCTCCTTTTAGGACTCACCTGTGGAATTTCGCTTGCACACCTACTGTAATTGCATGTAACATTTGTGTTATTATAATAATTGCCCATTTTCTCTCTGCCGGTCCATGGAATCTCAGTCATGGGAAACATGTTTTTCCCATGAATCTTTTCTTCTGATTCCTGGCACAGAGTGCCCCCTCAGCAAATGATTGATGGATGAATGGGCATTAGAATGCCAAAGGGTTTCCCCTGATGCACAACCAGTGTCCAGCAAACATCTGCTTGGTAGAGTATGCCAGAATCTCATAACACGAGCATCCTGATATGAGGAGACAGGCCGAACACTAGAGAAAAGGTCACGTTGTGAGTTTGTTAAAAATGCATTTTCATAAGTTATGCGTACCTTATAAAATAATGATATTTTGTGAAGGTCAGCGCCAAAAAGTAGGCTGGGTTATTAGCCCTTAAAGAATTTCCCATTTGAACACCTTTTGCTGAATCTATGAGTTTATTCTGCCATTCTCAAAACTCTCAGAAAATCTGGTAACAGTGATGAAGAGGTTCAGAACCATCTGTGAGCTGACACCTGGCAAGCATCGCCCCAGACATGCCCAACACTCCCTTAGCACACCATCCATCAAGTCTATGGCACTCAACCCTGGCCATTGTGATGTGTTCATGACTTTCTGTCTTAAAGACACTTAAGAAATAATATTGTAAAGTAAAAATGTAAGGACCGCCACTCTTACATAGTAGAAGCTGCCTTGTAAGATTATCACAGAAGGATCTGGAATAAATGACATTAATTAGCTTTGATGTGATGTTACTCTGAGAATGGGACTTGCCTTTCCTCATCTGTAAAATGGGAAGAATCATGTTATACAGTTGACAAAAGACTGCAAAGCCCGTGAAGTAATAGTTATTATCTCAAAAGATGTACCAGTTTTCAATTCTTTGAGTCCTAAAGCCCTAGAAGTGGATGTCACTTCCACTCTCAATGTGTCACAGGCAGTGACATGTACTTCCCTGCCCTGGGGAGATAGCAGGGTCAATATATACTTGATGAATAAATGCCAAGTCTTAGTGCCACAGTCAGAGACACCACAGACCTTCTCCTCTTTACATCCTAGAAGGCCTAGCAGTTCGTTCACTGTGCATTTGTCATTCTCTCTGGCTAAAAAGAGAGATGACTTGCCCCCTTAGAACAGGAGACAGTGCATCAGTCTCATAAAAGAAGAGATAAATATGCAGAGGGTAGACACAGCTCATCATATACTGAACACACATTATTTCTAAGTTCTACACTGGATCTCTTTATATTTTTATCCTTCAGCCTACCCATATAACTGTTTATCAAAACTCTCTGAATAAAAGTTAAAACTCACAATATAATAGGAATCACAAGATGCTTAAGAACGCATTTGAGTAGAAGCAGAGTCAGAATTCGAACTCAACACTGGAAACTCAGTCCATGAAATCAAAATGAGTGGACAAACTTTAACAACATACAACTTTAGAAGCTTCTTTAGTATTGGGAAACACATGGTTGTGCAGGAGGCTCATAGTGCCCCCAAATAGTTATGGCCAGAAGGATCTCACCTAGCTTGTTATAGACAAACTATCAAATGAGCAAACAAAGAAAAAAATTCTTAAATTTGCAGAAATGCCAAGTCACAAAACAATACACCAAGTTGATTGGCAACAGATTTCTTAGCATGAACATTACAGGCCAGGAGGAAATAGAATAGCACATTTCAAAATCAGAAAGAAGGTAATTGTCTTTAAAGGATATTATACCCAGCAAAACTACCCTTCAGGGATGAAAGAGAAATAGACTTTACAAGATATACAAAACCTAAGAGAGCTCATTACCATCAGAACAGCTTTATAGAAGATTCTTAAGATAGTCTAGCATTCAAAATAGAATAAATACAATTATTAAAATTAAAACATAATAAATTATAAATATTACTAGTAAAAGGTATACAAGAGATAAATAGAAAATAATTAAGCCCGATCCACATAGTAAGTCAACAATCACAAAGATGAACAATAAGACAGGAAGACTAAAATAAACAATATTCAAAACAAATACAGAACTGAACAAAATAACAAGAACCATTCATTACATATCTCTCATAACTTTAAATATAAATGGACCAAACATCCCCAAATAAAAAGATATAGACTGGTTTACTGTGTTAGTTACTTTTCTCATTTACATGAGCGAATGACTTGACAAGAAGTAACATGAGGTGGGTGAGAAGAGAGGAGACTTATCCTAGCACATAGTTTAAAGAGATATAGTTCACTGTGGTGGAGAAGGCCTGGCAATGAGCATTCTCTGTGGTAATGTATCTGTGAGATGACTTATATATCAGAAGATCAGGAGGCAGACAGCTATGGCCAGAATTAGGCTAGGCTAGAGCCATATTGGCATACCCCTAAAGCCCTTTATCTGCCATCTAGTCACAGTCTACAGGTTTTACATCCTCCCAAGGAGTACCAGACCAGCTTCTCAAACCCATGAGCCTATCGAGGACATTGCACAAGCAAACCACAATGCTGAGTGGATGGCTACAAAGGAAAGACACAGTGATATGTTGCCTATAAGAAATTCACTTCTAAATTAAGTACATGAAGATATAATCTAGTGAAAGTAGAAAAACCGCAAGCCTTACCAAAAGCAAGACAGAGAAATTAGTAGATCAGACAGAACAGAATTAAAGACAAGAACGATAAAAATAAATAGAGGATATTCCTCTTATTTCTGCTTCTACTCCCTCACCATTTTCCCTCCTACTAAGAAATGCATTTTCAAATAGCGTTTGTACTTATATTACGTTATGCTCTGGAGCATGCTAATCTAAAAATTCAAGATGATGTTCAGGTTTTATCCCCATGCACATGCATACTCCTATTTCAGAATTCATAAATACAAGGAAGAACAGTTTGAATATCTTACGAAAATAATATGCTGATCTTTCTAAAATATTCTTAGAAATAGATAAACTGCCCCTCAGTTCCACTTAACTGCATTTATAAAAAGTGTTGTAAGAAGTTCAGTATCAGTTACATATCAATACTCATTGACTGAATGTTGATAACATTTCTGAAAAGTATTATTTTAAAAATTTATCTTTATTTTATGTGTATATGTCTTGCCTACATGTATATCTGTGTACTACATGTGTGTGCCTCATGTCCAAGGAGTCCAGAAGAGGGTGTTGAATCCCCTAGGATGACAGACAAGTTTTGAACGTGCATGTGAACACTGAGAGCCAATCCTGGGTACACTGCAAGAGCAGCATGTATTCTCAGTTGTGCAACCCTTCAGAACTGCTTTTGAAAAAAAATTACAGACATGTCTCTCTTATACTAGAAATTAAAAGAGAAAAACTGAATCGTAGATAATATAATTGTACATTTCTTTAATAAAACAAGAGGAAACTATTCAAAGATATCATAAATGGAAAACACAAAACAAATTAATTTCTTGTCATAGAAAAGCAAATCTTAGCCACTGAGAGAGAAGATCACTGTCAAAAGCCTGTGGCTGTTATCACATTTGATTAGTGAACCTATGAGTTCTTTAGAGAGCTAATACAGCTAGAAAAATATTGAGAATTATTCTGCACTAGCGCAAATTACCAAGGCTCATTAATGAAATTCACTCTCCAGCATCCCTCAAAAGTGAACATACATGCAGGACTCAAAAACATATAGAATCTATAAATAATGTTTTAAAAATTCCCAGTGACTAAAATATGAAAAGCCTATATTAAAAAGAAAAACAAAAAAAAGATGCTAACATAGTTTACAGAAATGAAGAAATGTATGGTAAGGCAATGAGGGTATAATGTCGCCTCATTGGTAATCAGAGAAGTTAATTATTTGTTTGTTTGTTTGTTTTTATTTGTGTGTGAATTCCCATGTGCTTGTGGAGGCCAGAGAAGATGCTGGGTCTCCTGGAACTGGAGGTATAGATGCTCATGGGCCACACAACCTGGGTGCTGAGCACTGATCTCCAGTCCCTTGCAAGAATAGCAAGTGTTCTTAACCGTGGTGCTACCTTTTCAGCCCCATAGGAGATTTAAGTAAAAATGTCAAGGAGTTTCTTTTGCACATGTAATGTGGTGACAGAACTTAGAACTGTTGAAAGTATAAATGTTGACAAGGTATAGAATAACTGAAATTGAAACCTCTAAGGTTTCAGAGGGTGTGTTAATTCAGATGCATCTTAGGGAGTTTGTTGGTTGATTTGCTAAGACCCCTCCCACATATTCTTGAACGCAACCCTTCTACTTTAGTAAGACCTTAGAAGAACTCTACATATACAAAACACATGTGATGTGACAGCCTTAGTCACAGCTTTTGATGAATAATGTAACGTCTGAGCACTAAATTTCCATGAAAGAGGCGATAAAGCAGTAAATAACACCATAACTGCACAAATTAGGCTTATTCATTTTAAGGTTGGTAACTGTCAAAACAATACTGGGTAAAATAGTGGGTTAGGAAATTTTGTGTGCAACATGAGCCCTGGGGTGCCATTTTAGAGACACAAAGCAAATGGGTGCAGGGAGATGGGGGGAGGGGGGAGCAGCCACAACTAACTCCTTGTGAAAATGCCACAACTTGATGGTTTGTAATCTGACTAAGAAGAGAAATTATAACACGTATAGCAATACCTTAGCCCACTTTTGAAGTGTGTCGTGTAAGGAGCACGTGAGGAAGCAGAGCAGAGCTGAAGACGATTAGGCTGTGCTCATGGGCCCTCTCATTTTCCGCTGTGCGCTCTAATCAGTGGGTCTTTCTTTGTGATGCCAAATGACCAGCCAGGTCTAAGCATGGGCACAGGCCAAGAAAAATTCAAGCTTGTTGCTTTGTCTCATGAGGCCTTTGGGAAAAATATAGGTGGGATTGTAGACGTGGAGTGTGTGTGTGTGTGTGTGTGTGTGTGTGTGTGTGTGTGTGTGTGTACATTCACCATCATAAGCACAATTTTGCATTTTGGCTTTTCACTAAACAGAAGCATCTTCTCTTGAAATGAGTTAAGCCTCAACATATATAATTAAACAAATGGTACAGGGCCTGGAGTGACAAGTCAGAGGTTTAAGAGCACTGGCTGCTCTTCCAGAACTGACATCCAGAACACCTAGGTTCAGTTCCCAGCACCTACATGACAGCTCACAACTGTCTATATAACTCTTAATTCCAGGGAATCTGCCATCCTCACACAGATATATATGCAGGAAAAAACACCAGTGCACTTAAAATAAAAATAAATTAAAAAAAACAAAGACATGGTACAGACCATCATAGAGTAAATCATAGTTTATTTAACTAAAATTATCTTACTAGTAGATTAAAAATACATGGGACTATAAAACAGGTTCATTTTAGAAAAATGTAATTGGGTAGACTTATACTGAAGTCTTAGCTGTATTGATAGCGGTTAATCTACGTAACTAGATAATATATAGTTTGGGTTTATATTATCATATTTTATGTTGTTGATTGCTTAACATTTCATTAAAAGTAAAGGACATGTAAATGTGAGCAAGAAAGAATTATTAGAAGTCCTATCATTGCTCTCATGTCTATTAAAATTAACCCCCCACTCCTGAGTACTCCCAAATGACTGAGGAATTTATTGTTACACTTTGTCTTTGCTGTATTAGGAGAGGTGGCAAGTGCATGTAGCCTGTGATCCCTGTAAACTGACATTCTCATTGAAAAGCCAGTTATCATAGTGGTACTTTGCTTGAATGACAAGTTCTATCAGCCCTCCTGACATAGCCCAGGAGGACCCTATGTAATTTTGTAGTGTTGGTAAATGCAGGACTAGCTATGTCTTGTTTGCAATCATAGATCATAAGCTGTAATGGATGCCTTCTAGAAACGGTATTTATAATGCGCAGAGAACAGCGGCTGTATTCCATAAACACCATAAACAATCACACTGCAGTGGAGTGCAGAATCCAAGTGCAATTTAGATCTGCTCTCTGGGATTGGGAAAGCGTTTTGTGTGTGTGTGTGTGTGTGTGTGTGTGTGTGTGTGTGTGTGTGTGGTTTTTTTTGTTTCTGTTTTTGTTTTTTTACACAGAACAAATTTCCATATCTGCCCTTTACTTGAATTGTGTAGGAAGATGAAGGAAGGCTCTGTTGAGTCCCTTTTCCTGTTCCTGATCTTTCCCTATGAACACATTCTCTGACTGTGTTTAAATATAGGCCTTTCTGTGGGCTATGTCTGAGCACAATTAGAAGGGACATATTGCAAACTGCTCGTGCCAAGATCTCCCCAATATCATAATCTAATATGTCAGAATGTAGGTCATTTGTGGTATGAATTTTTGGAGCAGGAGAATGTATACCTGTGGTGGTGATCCACCTCTATCGGATTCTTACTTACATGGAGCTCTTAAGGCCTCTGGGGGTTTCTTATTCTTTCCCTACCCACCCTCTTTGTTTACTGTCCTTGGGTGACCTTACCCTCTGCTTCCTTTTTATTTTGTGACCTGCTGTCTTCAGAAACACTCGCCTGTGTCTAATCTTTGAGCTGATACCACTAGGCTATTTTTTTTTTTTTGCTTTTAAGGAAAAATTCAATGTGTTTTTGCTATTTCCATGATTTGATTTGTAATAGTATTTATTAGAGAATGGAAATGTATCATCACGCTGTATTCTTCCAGCTCTGTAGTCTTTGGCAAATTTTATAAGTCATTTGTGCTTCTAGCTCTTCATCTGTAGATATAAAAAATTAATAATAATATTTATAAGATCAGGTTGTTGAGAAAATGAAGTGTGCTAACTTGTGACATTCTTAAAAGTGGTCTTGCCAGACTGAGTATAGAAATATCATCTCTGTTAATATTAAGAGGATACCACAGACACAGTATTCACTATAACATCTCTTGTTTCTGCTAACCAGTCATTCTGGCTTCCTACAACTTTCTTTTCTGTATTTCTGTTCTAGAGTGAGATACGACTTCACTTATCTCCTTGAGGTTAGACACAGCCTTTCTCTAGGAGACATAGTAATCATAAAGGTAGATACAATCCCAGGCCCCACAGGGCTTCCATTCCAATGAGAAAAAGATGCAACAGGCAGTGTGGATGGAGTTGCATGCTGATGGATGTTATGAAAGAAACAAAGCATGGCAGAGCAAAGATGGAGCTACCCTAAGACTGATTGTCCATGAAAGACTTTCAGATTATGACATTTGTGCTGAGCTTCTATAAAGAAAGACTACAGTTGTGTCTGTTAAGGACATGTTATGGAGAGTGAGTTAGCACAGGGCTGCAAGTGTCGTGATGGATCTAAGCAAGTCTGACAGTGGATCTGCACCAGCATATGTGTGTGTGTGTGTGTGTGTGTGTGTGTGTGTGTGTGTGTGTGTGTCTACACCAACATGTGTATGTGTGTGTCTGCACCAGCATGTGGATGTGCGTGTCTGCACCAGCATGTGGATGTGTGTGTCTACACCAGCATGTGGATGTGTGTGTACACCAGCATGTGGATGTGTGTGTGTACACCAGCTTGTGTATGTGTATGTGTACACCAGCATGTGGATGTGTGTCTACACCAGCATGTGGATGTGTGTCTACACCAGCATGTGGATGTGTGTGTGTACACCAGCATGTGTATGTGCGTGTCTATGCCAGTATGAAGTGAACACCCTAGAGACATTAAAGTTCAGCTGGGAGCTCCTATCAAAGCCCTGGAAAAACACCCCAGTATTGGAGAATGTAAGTCTAAAATATCATTGTATGAAATACAAAGCTGTAATACAATGAGGTAAATTTCTTTTGGAAGGAGCCTGTCCAGGTAAGCCAGCACCAGAATCTGAATCTATCTTCACTTTGTGGCCTGTTTGATGTTACCTTGTGGCCATTGCCCTTGGGTCCAAAAACCATCCTAAATGGATTGTTGGCGACTTGTATGAAACAGTTCCAGGACCTTGCACTAGAAAGAATATGGGCCACATTACACACACGGCCATTCTCAAGAGCAGCCTGCATCCTGGCTAAGGCAAACCTTGCCTTTCTTTTTCTCTCTACCACCTCAAAATCCATATAAGTACTCTTTGTTTGTGGATAAGATGGCCATAGAATGCGAGGCAGCAATTGCTCAGGAGCCACTGTACTGTACCCATGTGATGGGGAAGCTCAGCCAATCACATTTGGCTAGGGTGTGGCCTCCTGGGGCCAGGGAAGAAAAATCTGGGAATCCAGGTACACTCACTCTCTTAGCGCGGTGTTTTGGACATCAGAACTTTTGCCCCATCATGTGAGTTTTCCCTGTTTCCAATTATTAAATTATATTTGTTGTTTTTGAGCTGGTCTGGTTAATTCTAGCTTACCAGGCTACTACGCCCATCACTTGGCACCCGATGTGGGGTTTTTTGGAGTCCTTTAAGGCTCTAGATACCTGTACCACATGCCACCAAGAACTTGTCACATAAGATTCTCCTGTGTATTTCATTATTAAAGAGGGTGATGTAGCTTTAGTTTCATATTCAATGCATTTGATGGGCAATGATATTATAAGCCCGTCTGATGTTTTAATATAGTATATATCTATTTTCCTCATGAAAACAGCTTCTACTTCAAAAAGATAGAAGCTATCTTATTCAGCTTTACCCCCCCTAAAAATTCCGGGAGAAAATAAAATTTGTATTACTCTATTACACATACCCAGTGTGTATTTCATTTAATAGTCACAGATATTTATTGAGCAAAGTTTATTATCTTTTAATTGCTTGTTATTTCTTTATGTGGTTCTATGGGAATTTATGCCAATGCATTCACATGCAAGTGTGAATGTGGTTACACATGTGTGTGTCTGTGTGTGGAGGCACAGGGCAGCCTCAGGTAGTCTTCCTTAGGTTTCTGCCTTGTAGTTTTGAAATGATCTCTCACTGACCTGTAACTCACTGATTCATCTGGGCTCCATAGCCAATGATTCCAGGGATATGCCTATCCCTATCTCTTAGTTCTGGGATTACAAACACATAAAATGTGTTCAGTTTGTGTATGAGGTAGGGGCTTTGAATTTGGGTCTTCATGCTTGCAAGGTAATCAGTTTATCAGTTAACTGTCTTCCTAACCCAAGGTTTATTATCTGTTGCTCGAAGCTGAGGAAGACCAGAATTAAAAGAGCAAAGGCAGTAAGGACAGATCTGGGAATATATCCCAAACTTTCTGAAAATAAAGCCTATGTTACTAGAAATAGTGATTGGAATGGCTAGAAAGCAGCAGAGTCCATTCCCATGGTGCCACCTCAGATCCCCCAGCAGAAAATATTGTCTGCTATGGAGCTGCTGCTTCAGGGCTTGACTGATGGGTCACACATAGAAAATAGTTCTGGATCACTTTAGAATCAGAAACTTAATTTAATGGCACCCGTTTGTCTAATCAAAAGAAGCATTCAAGCTGATTGAACACTAATTTATCCCCAAGCAGTCAGACCACCATTAGTTAAAGTTTGGGACCCCAGGTAGCCCCACTGAAGGTTTACAGAGGCAGTATTTGCCGATGACAATCAGCCTATCCCTGCTGTTCAATTAGGTTCTGATTTGTAATTCCCAACCCTTTAGCACAATTTTACTCAGTGAATTCTAGTCAACACCATAGGAAAAATTAATGCCTGTGAAATAATATTTGAGTAATCAGAAGGCAAGTTAAATGCAAACTGTTCCCTCTACTTAGAGTATGAAACTTTATCTAGGAGTTATGTGGAGCTGAATCTCGCAAAGAAATTTTTTGATATGGGTGTGTGTAGGTTTGTACATGTGTGAACATACATCATTCATGACTTTTAACATTTTTAGTGTGTGTGTGTGAGAGAGAGAGACAGAGACATAGACAAAGAGAGACAGAGAGAGAGAGACAGGGAGAGACAGAGAGACAGAGAGAGAAAGAAAGAATACCATATATGTGCAGTGCCTTGGTGGTCAGGACAGGGCATCGGATGTCCACTAGCTGGGGTGGTAACCTATTGTGGGTGCCATGTGAGTGCTGGGGAAGAGTGTCCTGTACTCTTAGCTGCTGAACTATATCTCCAGCCTCAGTTGCCATTGGTGCCTGACCAGCAAAACTCAGGTACCTTTCCCAGATCACAGCTCTCTTTTTCTGGTTTTACCACTCTACTGAAAGACATGGATCTTTTCCAACTTTACAGAATGCGGGTTTACTTATAAAGACTGAGAACTCAGGAACACCTGAAAGGGGAATGGACACTGTCCTGAACATAGACCATGTCCCAAATCAGCTAGGTGCTGTCATATAGTTAAGTTAAAATGGAAATATTCAGTTTTGTGATAAGAAGGCTGTTCAGTGTGGCCTCTGAACGCATGTCAGTAATCAGTTGCCGAACTTTTCTGTTTGTATATAATGGTTAATTGGTAATCCTTCTTTCTAATGAAGAGATCAAGATAATATCTGATTCTGTAGGCCGAAAAAATTGGGCCAGAGCTCATACTTGGTTGAGGCTGTGTCTAGAACACATCTTAAGCATTGCACTCCCTCAGTGAGCATGCAAGCTGAAGCCTTGCACTTCCCCATTGAGTGTGCAAGAGTAATGAAGAGATTGCCTGTACTGGTACTACAGAACACCGAGGACTGGACACAAGGATCTTGGATTGAATGCGTACAATTTCTACGGACATAAGTCTTTACTAAAATATTAATTTGAATGAAATAGCAATTATAAATGGTTTCTTATTGTAAATGATTATTCTGGCAATGACAATTAAGACAGAAAAATAAGACATTATTAAAAGTGGAATGTTCTGAATCAATTAATTAGGTTCCATCATTTCGCAAACTTAAAAAGTAATATAATGGAGATACCAGTTTTATTAGTCTACAAGATAAAATTTAATTAACATTACTAAATTAAAGTGTTAATTAATTTTTTGGCATGATTTTTATTTAAACTTTTATGTACATTTACTTATGATGAACCTGCATTCTACAAATTGCTGTAGCAGAAGAGGGTTAGACCCAGAATGATTAAAAGTTTATTGTCCTTCTTGAAGCCAGGGCAAATATCATAACCATAGATGTTTAAACCTGTGAAACAAGAGTGATATGTGCCAGTTCACACTGCTCCACAGTGGAGCCAGGTACCACTTAAAGGTGACATATGTTTCTCCTCACCCACTGTTTTTACGTTGCAATCAAGTTGTGAGTAGCAGATCTGTCTCTGTTTCCCATCTCTGTGTCTTTGTATGTCTCCTTCCCTACTTCCCTCCAGGCCTGCCTTCCATCTCCCCTCGTATATGTGTGTGCCTGTGTCTGTGTGTGTGTATGTATGTGTGTGTCAGTGTGTGTTTGGTGTGTATGTGTGCGTGTCAGTGTGTATGTGTGTGTCAGTGTGGATGTGTGCGTGTCGGTGTGTATGTGTGAGTGTCAGTGTGTATGTGTGCGTGTCGGTGTGTGGATGTGTGTGTGTCAGTGTGTATGTGTGTGTGTTGGTGTGTGGATGTGTGTGTCAGTGTGTGTGTTGGTGTGTGGATGTGTGTGTCAGTGTGTATGTGTGTGTGTTGGTGTGTGGGTGTGTCAGTGTGTATGTGTGCGTGTCAGTGTGTAGGTGTGTGTGTCAGTGTGTGTGTGGATGTGTGCATGTTGCTGTGTATGTGTGTGTGTCGGTGTGTGTGTGTCAGTGTGTGTGTGTGGATGTGTGCATGTTGCTGTGTATGTGTGCGTGTCGGTGTGTGTGTGTGGATGTGTGCATGTTGCTGTGTATGTGTGCATGTCAGTGTATGTGTGGATGTGTGCGTGTCGGTGTGTATGTGTGCATGTTGGTGTGTGGGTGTGGGTGTATATTTTTTATCTCTTTCCTATTCCGAATCTTGCTTTCTCGTAGGCATACAGAGTTTCTGTACAATATCTTCTGGCTCTTCATATTTCCAAAGACTAAAGATGAAGTTAGGACTTAAGGATCCAGCCCAAAAGTGACGTCTTTGGAAATGATTCCCCCACAGCCCATATTAACACAAACCATTCCGTATTTTCTCCCTGCAGTTTGTTTTTAATAATGCTTTAGCTATTTGTAGCATTTTCACACAGTGACCATTACAGAGCCCACAGTGATCTTCCTTTGGCTGCCGTGTCTCTAGTTCACTCTGAGAGCCTGTCTGTGGTATAAGCAGGGGAAACATGGAGAGACAGTGCAGGATGCTGCTGAGACAGGTGAGGGCACAGCTGGGATGCAGGGACTGCCATATAAAACATTAGCTCGCTGCAAGGCTCCTGTTTTCTGTCTCCTTTGCTTTATGTCTCCAAATTCCTGAAAAAGTAGCACTTTGGTCACAGCAAATGAGCCCAGAGATTGGAGGGGGAAGAACTCACCCAGGCCCTAAGAACTTACCAGGGCCCCCATAGTTTTACCTCTGGGCCTTGGTCACATTGCATCTTTAAAAAGGATTTCTTTATTTTTGAGAATATAATGTAGTCACCTTGTTCCCACCTTCCTCCAAATCCTGCTTCCTCCAAATCCTTGCTCTCTTTCAAGCGCCTGACCTAAATATTTCTAACTACATAATTACAACCTGCTCAGTCTGTATAATGTTCCTTATATGTACGCTTCCAGGGTTGACCATCTGCTGTTGGATAACTAATTTCCTTCCATGGGGAAGACTATTTCTCTTGCTCTCAGAATTCCTCAGTTGCCCTAGTTCTTTGTGTCGGTTTGAGAGTTTTGACATTTACATTGGAAGAGAGAATTCAAGCTCAGCAGTGCTTGATTCCCCTGGGGATTAGATGCACACAGACCATGGATGGGGAGTGCACAGGCTGTAGGCTCACACAGTATCAACCGAGATGGATCTGACTGCCTGGCCTCCTTTCGTGACAGGTCGCATCTAAAACTCCCCTTCAGGGACCTTGTTATCTGACTTCGGTTTCAAAGGTAGAACCTTACCCGGAGGTTGTGAGCAGAAAATTGGCACCTGCAATTTGGTTCGCTACAGATTTGGAGAGGGAAGCAATTGAAGTTCTCCTGAGCGGAATGGGCAGCTAGCTTCCTGCAGAGCGAGCTCTGGAAGGCTTCTTAGCTGTCCTCTAGCCTGTTCAGTGTTATTGGCCTGATGTTTTCCCCAAAGCAGGCTATGTGACCATGAGGGCCTCCCTTCAAACTCGGTGAGGTCCTCAAGGGTAGAGGCCACATGCATAGTCACCTCTGATTTCACAGAGGAAATAACTGGACAATAAGTGAAGCACAGTAAAGACACAGGGTATGTGACATTAGACAAACCCCGTGCTTTCTTAGAGAAACATAATACTCAAGCTTTCTGATCTACAGAATAGGGAGTGACCTGCATTCCTCAGTCTTGCCATGGGGACCAGCACTTTGTCCTCGAGTACATAACAGGCACTGGAGACACATTCCCTCTTTTCCTTATTTATACAAATAAATAATCAGTCTCTAGCAAAGTCCCGTGGAATGTGTTAGGAGATGTTTGTGTTTGCAGAAGTGACAATCTCTCCACCCATGCTTTAATGTGTCTTGCTGTTTTCCTCTACTACTTTTTAAATTGCTATTAAACTAATTGGAGTATATGCATCATTATATACTCGTCCATCTAGCTAGCCAATCTTGGGCTATTTATTTTCTTTTTGGTCTTCAATTTTCCTCTATGTGATTCAATTTGGCAAGATGAGTTTATGTTGATGGAAATATATTTCATGTACCCTACTCCATGTGGTCTTAGTGCTGTTTTTGAAACAATGGACAAAACAACCCTCTAATAGAAAGGTTTAATCAGTGAACCTTCAGCTGCTGTAGAGTGGTCTTCACTAGGGACCCAACATGGTTGGTGACATTACCTGGGGCTTTATTCTTCATGCTCCATTTATATTACAGTGGCTAAGTCATGTACTTGAAGTAGTTATTCATCTCTGCAGGACCCCACTTCCTGTAGCCTAGCCTAAACTCTCAAGAAGCTGCCCCCTCTGTTGGTTCTCATGGTTTGTGGTTAAGTTGATACAAGAAGTGACACACTGCCTCAGAGTGCATTTATAGTTACTTGGCCCTGTGTGTAGTCAGAGACTGTTGGTTCATTTCCTGGCTGCCCAGACCAGAATAAAAATACAGAAACTATAGTAATTACAACACTGTTTGGCCAATAGCTATGGCATATTTTTAGCTAACTCTTACATCTTAATAACCCATTTCTATTAATCTGTGTATTGGCACCAGACTGTGGCTTCCTGGTAAGTCTCTGATGTTTCTCTCCTTTGGCAGCTACATGGCATCTCTCTGACTCCACCTACTTTCTGTCTATACCTCTGTTTGGATTTCCCTCCTGGCTTTACTCTACTAAGCCATTGGCCAAAAGAGCTTCTTCTATAATCAATGGTAATAAAACATATTCATAGCATACAGAGGGGAATCCCATATCACCTGTGCTGACTGTTGCCAGCCTTGGGTTTAGAGCCTTCTGAGCTGTGTCACTCCTGCAAGGACATTTAAAGGAAGGGCACCCAAAATTCTGCCTAGCTGCATGCGCACAGCCACAGGAGAGCCCTTCGGAATCTTTCAAGGGTGACTTCAGTTTTCTCAATTTCTTTTCAAACTCACCTAAGAGAAAAAGGCACTTTTATTTCATCCTTTGGCAATCACACATCACAAAACTTTTTGATTTTGACAAATAGAGGCTTTTACTTTTTCCCCCCTCAAAATAACTTTTTCATTATGATGGCGACCTGTCTAGCCCTGCACAGCATAAAAGGATTTTTCCCTGGGCGTACTATACTGGTGACAGATATATGGTGATGCTTCCTAAACTCCTGACTTAAATTCTTCATTTTCCAGAGGGGCTGGAGCCTCTCTGTTTTGTTTGGAGGTAAATTATCTTATTTATCATGTCTACATAAATATCACCAAGATAAATAATGCAAGCTATTGGAATAATCAAAGTAAAAAATGTGGGCTTGTCTCTAAAGGGACAGGTTTAACATCTTGCCTGAATAAATTAAAAGAGTGGTTGAGTCCCTCCCTTGAGTAAGAAAATAAAATATCTGCCTGGACAGTTTCACTAGCATCTCACCCAAGGAGTCTCAAGTCCATAAAGAAAGTCAGAGGGACTTTTATTACTTCTGTGACAAAAGCCTTCACGTCAGCAACTTAGGTGGGAAGGTTCGTTTTGGTCGCTGTTGAAGGGCGCAGTCCTTTGTGGTGGGGAGGGCATGGGGGCAGGAATGTGAGCTGCTCACGGGGTATCATCCACAGACAGCAAGCAAGGAGAGAAAAGAAGGTTGCTCTGCAACTGGCTTTCTCCTTTTATTCAATCTAGCACAAGCCATGGATCCGTGCTGCCAATGTTTAGGGTGGCTCTTTCTTCCGCTACTAACCCCGCCCAGAAATCCCCTCACGAGCATGTGCGGACATTTGTCTCCAGATTCGGATGAGCTGGTGATGAGTATCAGTCAACACCCTCAGAACTGAATGGAAGTACTCGGAGGAAAGCAAGGCACAGCCATGCCTCAGGCCTGCAGCTTATTCCAGGGGCAGCATGAAGTATAAAGAGGGACAGTGGCTTATAACATTTGGGGGTTATAGACTCACAGGATAAACCATCTGATCCATTTCTAACTTGTTTTCCTAGCCTATGGAATGGAAATAAGAAGTACCTGTGAGAAATGGCAGTCTTTAACTGGCCCCAATGACATGAATTCTTGCAATATGTCATGCAGGGTTTGAGTCAGCGGGTTAGTGGTATCAGTGGTGTCAGAGGGATCATTTTGTGTGTCTTCTCTGGGCTTCATCCCAGGGTTCCAAGATGGTTGTACCTCTAGGTGCTGCTGACTTCTTTCAAGTGGTGAAAGAAAGCAAGAATGTCAGAGTTATCATTACCCTGTTCCCTGTGCCATAGTACGCCAACTCCCTCTCTGGTGCAGAAGAATTGTCTCTATTCTGTCAATCATGTTTTAAATAAACGCTGATTTGCCAGGCAGGAAGTATAGGGCAGAAAACCAGACAGGAAGTAGAAATGATGCAATAAGAATAGGAGAATTCTGGGAAGGAGGAAGTTGATTACTCCCACACTCCTGCCCAGACCACTGAAGCAGCAGGATGTGATCTGCCCTACTAAAAAAGGTACTGAGCCACATGGCTAACATAGATCAGAAAAATGGGGTAATCAAGATATGAGAGTTAGCCAGTGAGAGGCTAGAGCTAATGGGCCAATCAGCTTATAATTTATGGAGGCCTATGTGTGATTTTCTTTGGGGCTTGGCAGTTGTGGTGAACCAGGCGGGACAGAAACCTGAACAAACAGGACCCTTCATGTTACACCTCTCATCTCTAATTAGCTAGAACTTGGTCACATGGGTCACATGTCCCTAGTGAAACAAATCACTAGGAGCAGGAGAGGCATCTTCATCTCAAAGTATGATTCCCAGGAGAATCTTGACAAACATAATAAAATGCAGATAAGAACCCTTATCCCAAGAATCTATTTTGCTAATTGTAACTATATTGCATTAATTTATACTATGTTCCCTGCTGGTGTTATTTCTATTAAAACTTAACAAATTTCAAGAAGTTGGGCTGAAATCCGAGATTTGTTTCACTATGTTATTAAGGATTAATCTTTTTGGTTAGTTTGAAACTATGTTAGTCCAGGACCTTTAGAAACTACTTGATAAAGTGTTTCTGACTTGTTGCTGTGCTGAATTGGTGATGAACTTAGTTAAGATATGGAACATATCTTATGCACTTCCATTTTTGTGAGATTGTTTTTCTTCTTAGAGAAAATGAACTAAGCACGTTGAAGGCATCACTTGCAACAGGAGAACAAGGATAAGAAGCCATGTGAGCACTGAACACTCAAATAATCAATGTGATATCCTCCACTCTTGAAGCAAGATTCTTTATTGTGCATCATCCAGTATTATTCATTGACGTGTGAGGTTTTCCAGGTCTAGCTTGTGGGAGAATGAATGATTTCATTCCTTGTCCAACAGCAAAGACTGTCACCTCTAATCTAGTCTAGGGATCTTCCCTCAGTTTGGGGCATGTAGTCCACTGAATACCTAAGTCGTGTTCTTCGTGTAGGATGTCAGAGTTATATTCTTGTCCCATTTCTCTGCCCAGCAAGCTCTAGCTGCCATGTCTTTCCAAGCTCTCGACTTGACAGTCTTAGATCCAGGTTCATCTTCTTGCCCTCTTGATGTGGGCAGTTGAGGCAGCTGCACTTCCCACTCTGTGTTCCGGCAGCCATGCTTGGAAAACACTTCTCATATACAGCACTTGGCTTTGTTCTGTCCTGCAGTTCAGATGTTGTACATGTTCCCTGCTTCTCTACGTAATGTCAGCATTTATCAGAGTATTGGTTTTATTTCCTTTAAGTTCTTAAAATGTTTTCCAATGATTCTTTAAAGTTCTCTATGACAAATGTGACTTCTAGCTAGGTGTGCAGTTGGTTTCTCTCACCCATTCCTCTTATCTGAATCCTATCTTCCTCATTATTAATCTCCTCAGTAATTTATTAATATGTATTGAAATCATGTCACTTATTTGTAGAAGTAGCAATTACTTATGAAGGGCTTCTTTTTCTTAGAACAGGTAGTTAATATCCCTGAATGAAAATTCTAAATTCTGCTCCCTCTTTCAACCCTTTTACCTGGAAACCTGCTGATAGTGAGTTGAGCCACCTTTAAGATAGCAGTGGACCTTAGCCCTGGGAGGAGCCTGTATGGGATATGGCTATTAGTGTGAAGTGTGAAGTCAAGCAGACCTTGTTGAGGTCCACATTCTAGTATCATCCAGGTATTTTTCCACTGCAATATGATCACACACTTAAGTGTTCGATTTCAAATTATCTACAAAGTATTCTGAAGATCAAATAAAGCAGTAAATATATGACACTTATCAGAAAACCTGAAACACACTAAATTACAAATTAATTCAGATAGTCTTCTCTGTGGTAGGAAAAAAATCCCCCAAAATACAATATATCATCAACAGAATTGAATTTGTAGCTAACTGGAGTGATGGAGCTTTTGAAAATTACAGGATTTAGAGATCAGAAAGGATTCCTCAAATTAAAGTTGGTATTTGGTTTTTAAGTTAGAAATGATTATTTGCATGAATTGAAACTGGGTATGAAATGTATATGCTTAAATCAACATTTCAGAGTAGTTTTATAGTAAAAGACTTTGATCATCACAGACAAATAGTGAGATTTAGGTCACTTCTTTATACTTTGAGCAGATAAGTTTGTATAAGGTAGCTCATTTGTCGGAGAACACTGTGACATAAAAATAACCTCAAATCATAAAGTTTTCAGTTTTTACAACCTTCAGTGTCCATAGTGGTAACAGTGCTAGGTCTTAACAGCAAGAATGAATGACCATTCATGTCACTTTCGGTTCATCAGTGGGTTGTTCCCTTGTTTGACTGGGAGAGCCTGCATAGAAGTCTAGTGTTCAGTAGAGTAATGGGTGAAAATGTTGGTTGAATCAACTCTTTGCTTTTTATACAATTAATTTATTAACCTGGAAAATAACTTACCCAAGCTGATTCAATGATCGAGTGTCTGATCAGCTGCTATATTTTAGTTAAACCTCTCTGGGGTAAGGTAAGCAATGTGCTGTTGCTATGGGTTAGGGAAGGCAATCAGTGAAAGGTCATCATGTAGCTATGACTGCATTCACCCAGGTCTGAGAGAACTAGGCCCCAGGATATAATGTTGGCTGCAGACCTGGGGAAAATGAGTCAGTACAAGGCAACTTCTGATACCATGACAAAATGAATTTCCTGTGGCTTTCTTTCCTCCGTCCCCTCTGTCGTTTCACTTCTTTCTTTCTATCAGCAAATGTCTGCCACTGCCCACTAAGTTCCAGCTTCTGTTCTGTCTCCATGTTACATCAAGCAGTGTGCATGCTAGGGAGGGAATAAAGAAAAAGCAAGTAAGAGCACCTACGGCATACAAAGTCTGCTAGATAACCAGAAAGAAGAAAGAAAAAACATGCAAGCAACGAGGGAACATGGATGTGACTGGTTAGGGGGAGCTGGTTTTGATGATTATTTAAGTCAAGGCCAAAATAGTTGAAAGCCTCCTCTCTGGAGCTCTCTGAGCAGACATTCTAGGCAAACCACCAGCACGTGTAAAGGCTAGGGCACAGTGGGGCCCATGGCTTGAGCATCCCGGGAGCCAGTGCAGGTGCCCTGTGTATGAGAGCGAAAGAGGGGTTGGTGATTTCAAATAAAGTAGATGGGTCAGATAAGGATTTATAAACACTTAACAGAATTTTGATCATTATTTCATTGGCGATGGGAGATAAGAGAGAAGAAAAGGTTCTAACCTAGAAAATGCTTTACTCAACGCATATGTGTGTATGTGTATGTGTGTTTGAGAGAAAGAGACAGATAGGGACAAGCAGCCAGTGAGCCAGACTGACTGATGGACAGACTGATGGACTAGGGCCTGATTACGATTGTTCTCCACAAGACTCGTGTTGACACATGGCTCCCAGTGTTCCAGGGCCTTTAGAGGTGTCATGTCAGGACACATCAACTCTCGCAGAAGGTTAATGTAGATCCCGAGAGAACAGTTGACTATTATGAGAGTTTATTGCAGCACAAACCTGGAGCTTCCATCTGGACTCTTTCGACAGTGATTGCTCAGGACACATGTCCACTAAAGTACGTTCCTGTCAAGTGTGGATCAGTCAGCAGCCCTGACCAGGAGCAGAGCAGGTGTTCTTAGACTGTGATCTTAGACACATGAGACTTTAAACAAAATAAATATCGTTGCTTCAAAAATCGCTCAATGTCAAATATGTCAATGGCAACAGAAAGTGGACTAAGTCATATGAATGTTAAATTTTTGAACAAAAGATTTTGAAATGAAGATGCCTTAGAGGTTAGCTGATCTCTAGGTAGTTGTAAGCATGTGTCCGAATTTGTGTTCTTTTTATTTATATCCATCTGTCCGTCCATCCATCCATCCATCCATCCATCCATCCATCCATCCATCCAATGCATAAAGTTTCCAGACTAAATGAGAAAATTATAGAAAACTTGGTAAATTTATTTAAAGAACAAACAGACCAAAAGAAGGCCTTGGAGATAAAGTTAGAAGGGTCCAGTCAAGAAAAGCTGACTCCCTTGCTTAAAGTCAATTAGGAAAGAGACTGACAAAAGGCAGAAACCCTTGCCATGAACATGATTTCTTCTCAGATTTTAGTTTAATCGATCAAATAATCTTGCTACTTAAGACATACACAAAGTAAACATTTTAAAACATTTCTAAGACTCTCTGCCGTTATTTGGGCTTCGTTTGAGAGTCAAATACAATCCTATACCATAAAAGAACTTTCAGAGGTATCACCTTCCCTGATTTCAACCTATACTGCAGAGCTGTAGTAATAAAAACTGCATGGTATTAGCATTAAAAACAGGCACATTGATAAATGGAATTGAATCTCTGAACTAGACGTAAATCCACACATCTATGGGCACCTGATTTTTGGTAAAGAACCCAGAAACAAACAATGGAAAAAAAGAAAGCATCTTTAACAAATGGTGCTGGTACAAGTGGATGTCAACCTGTAGAAGAATGCAAATAGACCCTTATCTATCACCCTGCACAAAACTCAAGTACAAATGGATCAAGGGCCTGAATATAAAACCAGATACATTGAACCTGATAGAAAAAAAAGGTGGGAAGCATTCTTTAACACATTGGTTACAAGAGACAACTTCTTGAACAGGACACCAATATCACAGGCACCAAGATAACAGTGAATGAATGGGGCCTTATGAAACTGAAAAGCTTCTGTAAGACAAAGGACACTGTCAACAGGATAAAAAAGGCAGTCCACAGAACATGAAAAGAGTTTCACCAGTTCCACATCCAACAAAGTGCTAATATCCGAAGTATATAAAGAATTCAAGTAACTAGACACCAGCAAACTAAATAATGGGGTACACATCTAAGAGATGATTCTCAACAGAGGAAACCAAAATGGCTGAGAAACAGTTAAAGAAATGTTCAACATCCTTAGCTATCAGGGAAATTCAAATCAAAATAACTTTGAAATTCCATCTTATACCAGTGAGAATGACTAAGATGCTGGAGAGGACATGGAGCAAGGCTGTTGGTGGGAATGCAAACTGGTACAGCCACTTTAGAAACCAATATGGTGGTTTCTCAGAAAACTTGGAATTGATCTACCTCAAGACTCAGCTATAGCACTCCTAGACATATACCCAAAGGATGCACCATCCTATCAACAGGATACTTGCTCAGTTATGTTCATAGCATCTTTACTCTATATATACAGAAACTGGAAAACAACCTAGAGGTTCATCTATCAGAGAATGGTTAAAAAAAATGTACATTTACACAATGGAGTATTACTCAGCTGTTGAAAAGAGAGACATGGAATTTGCAGGCAAATGGATGGAACTCGAAAAAAATCATCCCGAGTGAGATAACCCAGAGAAAAACATGGTGTCTATTCACTTACAAGTAGATATTATCTGTAAAGTAAAAGATAATCATGATATGGTCCCCAGATCCAGGGAGGTTAAAGGAACAAATAGGGATTAAGCGGGGTGGGGGTGGGGCACAAGGATCTTCCAGTGAAGAGGAAATACAATAGAATTTGAATATGGACTGGGGTGTTTGGAGTTGAGAACAGGAGGGATCAAATCATGGGGGGGATACTGGAAGAAAAACAGGAACTGGAGGTCATTTGGGGGTGGGGGTGAGGTGGAAAACTAGTTCACTAGAATCTACAGGAATAACCCTAGCAAAGACTCTTATGAATGGGAAGCACAGAGCCTTCCCTGTGCTTCATCTGTGCTGTACAGTCATCATCTGTAACTAGGCAAGGCTTTTAGCAGAGGGATTAGAACACCAATCCAACCACAAAATGCTTTGATTTACACTTTGGCCTGCCTGCAGAGTCTTCTGGGATTGGAATCTAGTAGAATCGTCATCAAAGAGACATGAGAGACTTGCATCCCGCAATTGATACAATCAATTGATGCAGATTCCCGCAGCAAACATTAGGCAGAACTCGGGGAATCCTGTAGAAGAAGGGGGTGAAGGATCAGAGGAACATGAGGAGATAGGGACACCACAAGAACATGGCCTCAGAATCAACTGATCATGACACCTGGGTGCTCGCAGAGAATAGGGAACCGGTGAAGGTCTGACCTAGATCCCCCTTGTGTATGTTATGGCTGAGTAGCTTCATGATCTTGTGGGACTCCTAACAGTGGGAATGGGGACTGCTCTGACTTTTTTTGCCTGCCTGTGATATTCTTTTCTTCCTACTGGGTCAACTCATCCAGCTTTGATGGTTTGTGCCTGGTATTAACGTAGCATATTGTGCTATGGTTGGTTTATGTCCCTGGGAGGCCTGCTCTTTTCTGAGGGGAGATGTTAGGAGGGGTATTTCTTGGAAGAGAGGGGAAGTGGGGAGACAGATTGGGACAGGGAAGAGAGGGGAAAGGGGGCAATATGTGGTCAGGGTATGTGAGAAGAATAAAAAAATAAGACATGCATTGTTTGTTGTTTTATTATCAGTTTGCTTATTGAAGCAACTGGGGATCAAAGAGGTTGCTGCGCCTTCAGCGGTCACTGAGGCGGTGAGTCAGACATGCTGACACTGGTACAGAATGCAGATTATCTACCTTGTCAGAGATTAAGCTTCCATAAGCTTCCAAAGAAGGTTTCAGTGCAGTATCACAGAACGCTTCGATTTTCCATAACTAATGGAGACGTAGACACTGGACAGCCTTGGTAGGGACAGTAGTTTCTCTGGAGCTGCATGGGCCTGTGAGTTAGAGAACAGTGATTATGACCCTCTAGTGAGTGCCTGCTTAGCTGTGTGGAGTAAACCTCAGGAAATGAAAACTCAGGAAAAGATAATTTTTTGTTCAGAGTTATACAGCCAGGAAATAAGTGGACCAGACCTCAAACTCTCTAGTGACTGACCACACAGCTTTTCTGGTTTGTCCTTTAATACCCTGACTCTGAGCACCAAACATCTCCTGGAACTGCCTGCATAATACGTGCTGAGAGCTTTTCTTACTTTCCTTTGGGGAGTGAGGGAATCGGTATGAGTTCTAATTCGAAAAGTCTGCCATATAATATAGCAAAGACTGTCTTAAACAGTTGGGAAAGGCTGGGTGTAACCGGGGTGTACACCCACCCTGTGTATTGGATCAGCATCACACCAGTGTGCTTTGTTTTGTTTAGAGACAGGGTCATTCTATGAAGTCCTGAATGTCCTGGAAATTGCTATATAGACCAGGCTGGCATTAGACTCAGAGATCTGCCTCCCTCAGTCTCCCTAGCTGGGATGAAAGGTAAGTGCAACTACAGTAGGCTTCCTAATCTTTAAAATAGCACATTGTAGTTTCAAGTCTTTAGGAATAAGCTGTTCCGTGAAACAGTGCTAGAAGCCAGAGAAAAAAAGGTTCTGCTTTCTTCAGCATGCAACTGCTAAGGTTTCCCTAGACACTGGCCTCCAATAAGCAGGTGAACACAAGGCTGAGGATTCATGAGGCATGCATATGCGATGTGCGAGAGTGACATTTCTCATTTCAGTCATAGTGATTCACCTACTTGCAAGTGAAGTACTCATGACAAGCCCTGGGTTTGTCAGAAAGTAGCCGGAAATTCGGTTTCTGCTGAGGGGGTCTCTGCACTCTGTGTTCAGTAGAATATTAGCATCTAGGGAACACTAGATACGCATCAGGTTTTAATTTGCCACGATTGTGGCAATTTGATGTTGCCAACTTTATTTTCTTAAATTTATCTAATATTGGTGAAGAGATGCAAGTTTTAGGGTCTATTGAATATGGAGTCAATATTTTATTAATTTTGTTGTCTCAAGATACAAACAAATACCTGCAAGATCCAGAAAATACTTTTTATTCCCAACTAGTTTCCTGACTCCAGGTTGATACTTTTATATCTTTTTTTTTGAGTTTATAATTACCATTCTATTCTCACATTCCATTTTTCTCCTCCAACACCCCTCCCTTGCTGTCTCTCAGATTCACAGTCTTCTTTTCTTTGCTGTTATATAAATGTGTGTGTAGACAAATATATAAATGAGATCCACTCAAACTGTATTTGTTTACAGGGCTGAATACTTGGTATTGGGTAATGAACTGGTGTGCTCTTCTTCAGGGAACTGTCTTCCTCCCGTTCTCAACATTCCTTTGTTGCCCAGAGTTCTTGGTCTAGAGTTCTTTCTTTTAATTTGGAGAATCCATTTATTCTGTCTTCTCCATTTTGGCAATGATATCATTCAAAAATCTAATAATAATATTGAGTAGAAACATATATCTTGAGGTTGGTGTTCAGCATTATTGTGAAGTTTTACTTTATTATTTTTATCCTACAAATCAGAAAGCAAGGTCTTAGAGGATCTAAATAATACATTCCTGTGTTGGTAAGCAGGAATTAAGTCATGTGTCTCTAAAGCCTGCAGTCTGAGCCACAGCTGTGTTTTTAATATTGAAGTTTTTCCTGCCATGTTTTATCCTTCCAAGACAGAAACTCTGTCTTCCCAAGAAGAAATAGAATTATGCTTAGCACCTAGTAGACACTCAGTAATCTCATATTGAATGAAAGATAACAAGCTTTTCAATGACTCATTCTCAAACTACAACCTCTTCGGAGCAGTTGTGATGCCCTAGCACAGGGGTTCTAGGGCTGCGACTTAGGGCTGTGACCCTTGAGTACAGATCTCTTGATGGCATTCGAGGCTTCGCTGTGTCATATGGTGTACCCCTTTTGTCTCAGAAGCATGACTGGCAACTGTTCATTGCAATGGAGTCATTGATCTAGTTCAAGGCCTCTGGTTTTCAGTACATTGCCCTCACTGGATCCCCACCAGAACTCTTCTGGGGTATCCTGTGTCTTGGAGATCTTGCAGGTATGTTCTGCAATACCGGTCCCTTCATGAGCTCCAGCAGGACATAGATGGGGTAGATGCTAGGGTGAGTCAACCCAAGTCCCAGTTGTGGGCCTACATGCTAGCCAGGCAGGTCAGATCAAACCACGGGGTCCACTCTTCTTGGGTGTGGTCAGAGAATCAGTTTCCCTAGAGGCATGTCATCAGGGTATGTTCATCCTCACCTGTGGTGAGAGGTGGGAGTTCTCTATCCTGAGTGCAGGGGCTAGCTCTCTCAATTATTTTGTTGCTACTTCATAAATAATTTTGACAGTGTTATTAATCACAATGTAAATATCTGATATGAAGGATATCAGATATGTGGCCCCCAACAGGGTTGTGACCCACAGGTTGAGAACTGCTTCTTAGCAAACTGAGCCACAACTATATGATGAGCTTCACACAATTAGTATAAAATACAAACTTGCTTTTCGAGAAAGGATATTAAGGATCAAAGATATATTCAATGGTAGAATGTTTGCCCAGTGTTCCCAAGGCCCTGGGTTCAGACTCCAGAAGGAGGAAGAGAACCAGAAGGAGGAGAAGACAAGGAAGAAGAAAAAGCAAAGAAAAGCTCTGAGAAAACATTATTGACTAACGTACATTTTCACGCAAGAATTCCAATAGAGAGACCTTAAGGAAGAGAATAGCCAAGTCAAAAGAGTGAGACCTCACAAGAACCTAGTATTTGCAGAGGGCTTCCAATAGAAAATGCACCCTAGCACACATCCTGAGCAATATCTAATATCACACAGAACATATGAAAATCCTCAGATTATCATCTGCTTCTCAGTGTCAATAAAAGCCTTAATACAGAAGGAAGGTTCACTAAGGGCATGCAGAGCTCCTTTTGTTTTCTATAGTTTCCCCTTTAAATCTCTAAAGATTAGAAATGGAAGCAAAGTATTACTCAGAAACTACATGGTATCTGTCAGAATTAAATACTACATAAACATTGAAACAACCCCCATTGAATTTAATGTGATGAATTGGCCTCCTGTCTGGTTGTTCACAAACAGCAACAATCGTCGTATGCCCAGTCTGTACTGTGACACCTTCCAATCATTCTTCTCATTCATGGTACTAATTTATGTGTTTCATCCATTTGTTCCCACACACCTTCATTGAGACTTATCATTCACTTGCTAAGAACGGATATGAGTCTAAATGAAATCCGCCCCCCCATCATTGTTCGGAAATTGGTATTTGAATGGCAGATGCAAGCAGAAATGTGTATTGAGCAGGATGTAATAAAAGTATATCATAGAGACCTTGAGCCCCTGGGGGAGGGAGGAACTGGAGCAGGTGGCACTGGGTGAGGGTTGAAGAACACCTGGACATAGCCTCTCTTCCTCGATTGTCAGCTTCTAGATTTTAGCTGTCAGGCGTCATTCATCTGCTCATTTGCCATAATACTAAAATAATGTTTACAGATTTTTACCTCAGAGGACTGAATAAATGCATTGTGTTTGAATCAACCACCCTTTCTGGTGGTTGTTGATATGATGATGGTGTTGCTACTGATGTTGATTTTTCACCATGGTTCAACAAAACACCCTGGATGTAATGTTAGTTTGTGTAGCTTACATGGTTATAAATACCATAAATTCTAGTCTCAAATATCCTCCAGCATCTGTTGTTCTTTTAAACCCCTTTCTAGCCTTGTTAGATCTATGCTAGATTAAGCTGAGATTTAGACAGAATCTTGGATCTTGCTAGTGGAAAGAAACACATTTTTTTTAGGGTGACTGACATGCTGACAGCCAGTCATACCCACTATGATTCATCAGAATTCCTCCATCAAGAAAGCTGGATCCCACAGTAAACTCATGGGGACCCCGTTCCACAGCATCTGTCTTATTTGTTTGCCAGCAGCAGTACTGACTGTGAGAAACACATCAGCAGCCAGAGGCAGTCCTGGCTGGTCTTCAGGGGAACTAGCCTTTATAATGTGTAAAGACCTGGAGTGGCTGAAAACCCTCTGTGTGTTTTCTGGACCTGTGGTGGCTGCATTGAACACTGTGGTGACTGAATAGAAGGGATGACAAGTGTTATGAGCATGGCACACATGTGTGTTCTCCACATGCAACAAGGGTATAAATAGAATGGATTTCTAGCTGCAATTCCTTCTTCACTGGGGCCATAAATATGCAGCGATATCACCTGGTGCCCACGCGTGATCTGTGGTTATTCTTGGCAGACTCCCAGAATCTGCTGTGAGGAGTGAACTCCAGGGAAAGGGAGTCTTCATTGTCTTTCTCATTTCCAGAGGATGTCAGAGCTGCACCAGGGTCCCTGGGGGAAGTCTCAGACCTGTCACTAGCATCCTCTCTAACTGTGAGAGTGTGTGCTTGTCTGGTTTACATTCTCTCGTTGCTATAAAGTACTCTAACTGAAAGCAGTTTAGAGAGGATCAGGGTTTATGTTGCTTATACTTTCAGGTTACAGTCCACCACTGAGGAAAATCAGGCAGGGGTTTGAAGCAAAAGCCACAGAAGAAAGCTACTTGTTAGCACACTCGTAGACTTATAGACTCACAGATTCGGCTCTTGCTTAGCCAGCTTTCTTATACAGTTGAGGACCACCTGCTTAGTTATGGTACTGCCTACAGTAGGCTATACCTTCTTAAATTATTTAATAATCAACACAGATGCCTACCGACATACCCACAGCTACCTACGATCTCGGCAATCTCTTAGCTGAGACCCCTTTCTCAGGAGATCAACTTCAGACTGTATCAGTGCCTACTAGGTCACTTGTGTCCACAGATAATGTGACTCCTCTACTGCCTTAAACCCTTAGTCTCATCATTTTATCTTAGAACTCAAGTGTTTGTCTGTCATTTATCCTGCCTCTTGAAATTTCCCATTGAATTTAGAGTGGAAGTGATGTCATCATCATCATCAGTCATCTCATCATCACCATCATCATCCTCTTCCTTATCAACATCATTCTCAACATCAGTCATCATCATCATCATCATCACCATCATTACCATCATCATCCTCTTCCT
>NW_004949174.1:16010-23618 GCF_000317375.1 Microtus ochrogaster | reverse complement strand
TCCTCTTCCTTATCAACATCATTCTCAACATCAGTCATCATCATCATCATCATCACCATCATTACCATCATCATCCTCTTCCTTATCAACATCATCCTCAACATCAGTCATCATCATCATCATCACCATCATCATCCTCTTCCTTATCAACATCATTCTCAACATCAGTCATCATCATCATCATCATCATCATCACCATCATCATCACCATCCTCCTCCTCCTTATCAACATCATTCTCCTCTTCAGTCATGATCATCATCACCATCTTCATCCTCTTCCTTATCAACATCATTCTCAACATCAGTCACCATCATCATCATCACCATCATCATCATCACCATCATCATCATCATCATCATCATCATCATGATCATCACCATCCTCCTCATCCTCCTCCTCCTTATCAACATCATTCTCAACATCAGTCATCATCATCATCATCATCATCATCATCATCACCATCATCACCATCATCATCATCATCATCATCATCATCATCATCACCATCCTCCTCCTCCTTATCAACATCAGTCTTCTCATCAGTCATGATCATCATCACCATCATCCTCTTCCTTATCAACATCATTATCATCAGTCATCATCATCATCACCGTTATCCTCTTTCTCATCAGTCATCATCATCATCCCCACCATCACCATCATCATCAAAAAAGGGTCTTACCATGTTGCCTTGCTGGCCCGAAACTTACTATGGAGACAGACTTGCCTCAAACACACAGTGATTTGCCTGAATATTCCTCCTGCGTGCTGGGATTAAAGGTGCGTGTTCTCATGTAGGGTTTATTTTTAAAGTCAGCTTATTCATCCTCTAAACCTGAAAGTGAAAGGGTAGGAAATTTAAGCAGGGTTTTGATGGGCAAAGCAAGATGAACAGTTGTTTTGGTCTCTAAGATACCTTAGCTTCCCATCCCTCCTTTCTGCACAGCCGAAGGATGATGGCACAGCAGCTGCTGCTTATGGGTGTGAGCAGCCGAAATGTGAAGGTGGATAGAGATCAGGGCCACTTTGGGGAGAGATTTGAAAATGTCAAAGCCAGAATTTCTTGCTATTCCAATGTAAAGACTTGTCTTTCAGCCTAACACGAGGAAGCCATTTCTGAAAAATCAATCTTCCGGTTACACTTTGTATTTCCCACGGCCTTATATTCAGCGAGCACTGAGCTGACTCTATAAGCCGAGGCAAGCCTTTCCTCTGTGTGAACTGAGACCTCGTCCCATCTCACTTGGTATTTCTGAGAATTCTAGTCTGCCTCACAGCTTCCACTTATAAGTTTGGGAAGTGACAGTCAGTATTAAGTCAGCATTAAGTGTTGAGAGCTCATTTCAGGAGATTTATATAAACGCACACACAATCTAATTGCAGTATCTGAAGATGCCAGAGAATTTAATTTCAATATATACCTGGCATGCAGGTATATATTGAAAATGCTGTGCCAAAGGAATGCATGCTGGGAAAATTAGTGATAGGCTCGTTCTGCACAGTCTAAGGCGCTTTCTCTCTAGGCTGAGTTGTCAAGCAGTGACACCGTCATATTTCAGGCTACATCCTCAGCTCAGTGTACAACTCTGGCTTCAAAGGAGTAATTGCAGACTGACCCCGAGCTGGTATCTTCAACAGGCCTTGTAGAAAGAAATCCCAGAGCGCATGCATTCATTATGTTTCATATTCCAGTGTTAATTAAATTCATGTCCATAGATGCCATTATTCAGATATTTCCAGGAGAACAAAGAGAAGAGTTTTAACTAACAGTGGCTACATTCCAAGAAATAATTATCTGGAGGAATTCTGTAAGAAGGAACCATCCCTGGCATGATAACCAGCAACCAGAGTCTGCCTAGTTTAGCTCAGGGGCAAGTCCTTGGGCTTAAAATTCTGTGCATGAGTCAGGTATTTGCTGATTGTGAAGAATCAGATCACAGAGAAAATAAGCAAAGCTCTAGAGACTTCCCTTTCTCAAGAATATGCAAAGAATGGGGATTTTTAGAAATAACTATTCTAGTAAATTAGCATGCTGTTCCCAGATTATTTTCCCCAGAGCAACAGATCCATGAGATGCTGAACATTTCCCAAAAGAAAGCATTCACCAGTGAGATAAATTTGAAAAATGGTGTGTGAGGTTTGGATGGTGTGTGTGTCTCTGTCTGTCTGTGCGTCCTTTCTCTGTCAACGGAGTAAGCACATTCTTGATAAAAATGCCGTCTATCCTTCTGGACTCTGCAGGAACATCACCCTGTTTTGATACAGTGTTTAATTCTCAGTGTTTAAAGATACCTATTTGTTGCTTAAATTAACTAATTTTCATGTTTCCTCATTCTACAGTTTGTGTGCATGTGTAAAACTATACATCTTCACACACATACACAAATATATATATATATTATGTGTGTGTATATATATATATACATATATATATATATATGATTTTTTGACAGGGTTTCTCTCTAGTTTTTGAGTCTGTCCTGGAACAACTAACTCTTGTAGACCAAACTGGCCTTGAACTCACAGAGATCTGCCTGCCTTTGCCTCCTAAGTGCTGAGATTAAAAAAATGTGTGCCACGGCCACCTGGCATATAGATGGGAATTTTAAAATGTCAATTGGACCCTTTTTTTTGTTTTTTGGAGACAGGATTTCTTTGTGTAGCCCTGGCTGTCTTGGAACTAACTCTGTAGACCAGGCTAGACATGAAGTTACAAAGATCCATCTGCCTCTGCCTCCCAAGTGCTAGAATTAAAGGCATATGCCACCACCACCCAGCCAGTCAGGCCTTTCTAAATCTGGGATTTCCTGCACTCACCTCTTCTTAAATATCTTTGAAGAACACGCAACCAGATCTCGAATGACCAGTTGAGGGATGCTGACTGTGAGAACAGCCATGTTTATCTAATAGCCTGTGTTTTCAGTTTCGATTTTGGTTATTCAGATGCCCGGCCAGAATGTGCTCTGGGATCCCCAGTTTTATACATACTACTCTTTTATGTGAGAAGGTACTAGTGAGGGAAAGTTTCATTGGTTTTGGATTCTGGGGGAAATTTGCATCTGAATCATCTTGCAACTTTTACTTGAGATGATATGTCAGCTGTAGTTTGCAGGCATGAGAGTGCATGAGGCTTTTACCGTAAGGTTAGCTGTACAAAGACACTAATGTCCCGGCGGGCTTGTGTTTTTCTCTGAGGCAGATATTGATGAATGTGCAGAGGGATTCATTGAGTGCCACAACCACTCCCGCTGCGTTAACCTGCCAGGGTGGTACCACTGTGAGTGCAGAAGCGGTTTCCATGACGATGGGACCTACTCACTGTCCGGGGAGTCCTGCATTGGTAAGCAGCTCTCAGCAACACCCTGCACCAGGATCTTTGCAAGGGGTGACTTGCTTTACAACTTCATGAGATCACTCACTGGTTAAATTTATCTCTTTCCAATTCTCTTCCCTTACAATTAAGAGATTAGGTCAAGGATTATACAAGGTGGGATGTTGGGAATTTTAGAGCAGTCAGAGGAACAAAATCTGGCTCTTTGTGATGAGGTGTTTAGTTCTTTCTCTGTAGAACCGTGGTGATAAGTTGAAGCTTTTGGCTGTCTGAGGAGCAGCTGACAGGTGGAAATGGTGCTAGATTCAGAATTAGAAAGTGGAGCTTGACTTCAGACTTTTAAAAGTCACTCTGCTCTCTGATCCTTATCTGGGTATGTGTAAAAGGAATAATAATACATGTGTCTTTTCAGGATGAGATGGAATATCTGTTTAAAATTGCAAGCTTCAATCTGATGCCTATATATGTTGTACCTTGTGTTAACCTTGTGGTCATTGCTATGGCCACAGCCACCGCATCCTACAATGTCACCACTAATCACCATCCCGCCTGTACTTCTGCTCATGTTCAGTGTAGGAAGTTGGCAGAGTTCTTGAGCTTAGGACTCTAACGTCTTGAAGAAACCCAGCTGAGGAGGACTTAACTGTTTCCTTGAGATCCATGGCCAATCCCGTTCATTCAGGTCCTGTGTAGTCTGCTGAGTTCGTGATGTTTCTACAGTGATTTAATCAGCACTTTCCCCTAGTGTCAGCAAGAGGCTAAGATGGGCTGAGGCACAGTGGGATGTAGCAGTAACTTTCTGCCATCCTCTTGCTGTGGGTATGAATGGGGGACCGCAGTGACCGGCATAGCCCCTAGGGGTGGACTGCTGCTGTCCAATTCCAGCTCTTCCACTTCTGCATCTGTTCGTTTAGGCAAACACTTATCTAGTCTGTGCCTCAGCTACCTACATCTGTAAAATGGAGATAATGTTTAAATCTAATTGCTATAAACTTTGTAATAGCTAACTGGATTCGTATCTGTTAAATATTCACCATGTATTAGTGTTTATCTTAAATGTCAGGACATTTCAGCACTGTGTTAACACTCATCTGCGTTCCTATTATTGTTGAAGCGATGGTTTATAACTTCACAGAGAGTGTTTCCTTTAAGTTTTCACATACTTTCTCTCCATATTACTGGCATTTCTGTATCTGTATAGCTCAAGACATAGAGTTTAGAGCTTATGTAAACAGTAGACCAAATGGCTGTGCAAGAGACCTGGAGACAGAGACAATATTAATATATAATATACTAACTTTGAGAACTGAAATACAAATTTTATTTTTGGTAGTTATATGTAATATCATTAATAAAAGAAATGCTTGGATTTTAGCTATAGAGAGCTTTAGAAACCACCCAGTTAAAACTGCATCATAAATGACTGGACCTGTCGTGGGGCTGCACAGCTCTGCATGCTGTGTGCCTCCACCATGGATGGCAAGGCAGGAGATGGCTCAAGCATCATAAGTGACTGGACCAGCCTTGGAGCTGCACAGCTCTGCATGAGGTGTGTCTCCACTGTGGATGGCAAGGCAGGAGATGGCTCAAGCATCATAAGTGACTGGACCAGCCTTGGAGCTGCACACCTCTGCATATGTTGTGCCTCCACTGTGGATGGAAAAGCAGGTGACGGCTTATGTGCAAGTTCATCTGTTTTCTTCTTTGATGTGTTCATAGGAATGATTGGCCCTCTAGTCTGCTGATTTTATACTCTTTACCCAGAACTGTTTCAATACTGCCTTTCCAGTTTCAAAACATGCTTTGTTCTGCTGCTTTTCCAGTGAGAACTAGTGTAGTCAGAGTACAATAAATCAGGAAATGCGGTCAGAGTATGCGGCTACCAAAGAAACTCTGACACAGATGGGTGGCTGCTTGCTCCCAGTCACAAGGTTTATTTGATATCAGATTAAATTGAACCTAGGTCAAGAGAGTCAGCATCATGGATGCACAAGACAGGCACTGTGTGCATATGTTCTGATGTGATCATCACAGCAGGTTGACATTTATAGGCCCAGTGTTTGTCTCTGTCTTCCAGTCTGAGTGGCGTGTATGCACATTCACGGGTGTGCATAAGAATGCTTGTGTGTGTACATATGTGTATGAGCTCATGCCCACCCTTGCTTCATCCATGGACTGACTCCTCTTCTGCACAGGAAACTTCCTGATTGAAGTGGACTTTTTGAAAAAAAGGATGGTTGTTTTCATTTATGTCATTCAAAACTTTAATTGTCCATCAAAATTATTTTTCTTTCTCTCATTTTTACAAAAAAACAAAAGAACATAATTCTGGCCATCACTCAGTGTTTCTTTGATAGCAGACAGCTATTTGGTTGACTCTGAATTTGTTCTAGACAAACAAATGTGTAAATTGTGGTATGCCATCTTCCCATTCATACTTATTTTTAGTACTGCCTTCTCTATAAGCAACTTCTCATGCTTGTCTTGCTTTTAGGTGGATTGTCCCTGCCAACATTCTGGCTTCGTTTTCTTGGTGTGCTAACCTGCTTGCTCTTTCCAGGTCTGCAACATGGCCGTGAGTGCCTCCTAATCCCTGGTTTGTCTTCTTTGTCCTCTCTGGCACTTGGCATTGCTGCCTCATTCATTCGGCCTCATATCAAATATTTTCCTTAGGGAGTGCCAGTTTGACTATTATTCAAGTCGCCGTCTTTTTATTTTCCGCAAGCACTTCGCTATACTATATATCTTAAATACTCTTTAGCACATGAGCAAGCATATTTCTAATAGTCTCTTGAGTCAAACATACATGTTCTTGTGAGACAAGATCTTGTCTGTCTTTCAATAGTATAGCCATGACCTCTAGAAAAATCCAGTATTGAATACAGCTGTGTCAAATGAGTGAAAGGAACAGGCATTCAAAATACATGAGGTCGAGCCGGGCGATGGTGGCGCACGCCTTTAATCCCAGCACTCGGGAGGCAGAGGCAGGCAGATCTCTGTGAGTGAGACCAGCCTGGTCTACAGAGCTAGTGCCAGGACAGGCTCCAAAGCCACAGAGAAACCCTGCCTCGAAAAACCAAAAAAAAAAAAAAAAATACATGAGGTCGGCTGGGCAGTGGTGGCGCACGCCTTTAATCCCAGCACTCGGGAGGCAGAGGCAGGCGGATCTCTGTGAGTTCGAGACCAGCCTGGTCTACAAGAGCTAGTTCCAGGACAGGCTCCAAAAACCACAGAGAAACCCTGTCTCGAAAAACCAAAAAAAAAAAAAAATACATGAGGTCAGCTACATTTTCTATTTAGCATGGGATATAAGCTAGGTCCATAGATTGTTCTGCAGGGCAAAAGATGTTAGATTCTGTCTAACCACGTGAGACATTTCAGAAAAGAAATTCACTGGGACCTCCCACCACACCAACCCTGCATCACATCTTCCAGGGATTTCACTGTGAACAAGTGGCGATGTCTATTCTTGAGGGATTTATGAACTGAAAGCTCAGAATCATAATAACAGAGCTTACTGGCAGTGAAAATTATCACACCTGAATAAGCCCTAAATAGCACAAACCACTAATACTTACATTTAAAAGAATAGGCAATTCCTAAAACAACCTTTAAAATAAAAAAGATGGTTTTTGCAAAATGGACTCAGCTATGCTTTCCCTTCCAGACAATGGCAGAAACACAAGCTTTAGAATCTAAAAATGCAGCCATTTGGGCTTTTAGAAGAATGGGCTCATTATTCTATGCTGTTTTTTTTTGTCAGATGGCAATAATAACACCTGCTGTATTCACTTGATCAGAAACTCTACACTGTTGACACAATAAAGAATAGCATTCATACAAGATGCATTGTTATCTATAAAAATATTCAAGATTTGCCTTTTCCCAAAGTAGATCATGTGGCCTAAGAATTGAGTGGTGCCAGGCATTATAGAAGCAGAGTCATCATACACAGGAGAGTTGTTGGTGACAATTGTTCTGTGTGTTGTTCATTTGTACAGGGATGCCAGAAGACAAGGACCCACAGATACTATATTAGTGTTAGCAGAAGGTACCAGTGGCCTGTAGTGACACTATGTTTTCATGGAGTATAGGAGTCTGTGATTCGTAGTTCTTATGTGGAAGTTGTAAGCAGCTCCATATTTGTGTGTGTATGTGTACATATTTATGTGTATGTGTGCATGTCTGTGTGCAGATGCATTTTGTGCATGCATGTGTGCAGGTGTGTGGAAATGTACATGTGTGTGCAGATGTAGCTATGTGGAGATGTGGATGA
>NW_004949174.1:0-15476 GCF_000317375.1 Microtus ochrogaster | reverse complement strand
TGTGGAGATGTGGATGAGTGTGTGCAGATGTAGATATGTGGAGATGTGGGTGAGTATGTGCAGGTGTGGAGATGTGGATGAGTGTGTGCAGGTGTGGAGATGTGGATGAGTGTGTGCAGGTGTGGAAATGTACATGTGTGTGCAGATGTAGCTATTTGGAGATGTGGATGAGTGTGTGCAGATGTAGCTATGTGGAGATGTGCATGTGTGTGTTCAAGTATGGAGATGTGCATGTGTGTGTGCAGGTGTGGAGTCATGCATATGAGTGTACAGGTGTGGAGATGTACAAGTGTGTACAGATGTAAAATGTGTATGTGTGCATGTGTGTGGTGTGTGTGCAAGCATGAAGATGTGCATGTGTGCATGCCTGTATGCAGATGTGGTGATGTGTATGTTTTCATACATGTATGCAGTGAGGAGATATGTATGTGTGCGTGCATTTGTACAATGTGGAGATATGTTTGTGTGCAGGTATGGAGATGTGCATGTGTTCATGCATGTGTGAAGTGTGGAGATGTGCGTGTGTCCATGCATGTGTGCAGTGTGGAGATGTGCATGTGTCCATGTGTGTGTGCAGTGTGGAGATGTGCATGTGTCCGTGTGTGTGTGCAGTGTGGAGATGTGTATGTGTGCATGCATGTGCAGGTATGGAGATGTGCGTGTGTGCATGCATGTGTGAGGTATGGAGGTGTGCATGTGTGAGGTATGGAGGTGTGTGTGTGCGTGCATTCCTGTGTGCAGGTATGTAGATGTGCATGTGTTCATGCATGTGTGCAGTGTGGAGATGTGCGTGTGTCCATGTGTGTGTGCAGTGTGGAGATGTGCATGTGTCCATGTGTGTGTGTGCAGTGTGGAGATGTGTATGTGTGCATGCATGTGTGCAGGTATGGAGATGTGCGTGTGTGCATGCATGTGTGAGGTATGGAGGTGTGTGTGTGTGCATGCATGTGTGCAGGTATGGAGATGTGCGTGTGTGCATGCATGTGTGCAGGTATGGAGATGTGCATGTGTGCAAGTGTGGAGATGTGTATTGTGCATGTGTGTGTGGCTGTGAAGGTATAGATTTGTACATGGGTATGTGCAGGTGTGCAGCAGACAGACATTGATGGCTAGCTGTCTTCTGTGATCACCTTTCTTATTATTTGAACTGGGTTTTTCACTGAACCTTGAGCAATGCAACTATCTGGTTGGCCAATGAGCTGCAGGGTTCCTTCCATCTCTGCCTCACCCCAGCATTGGGATTATGCACTTGTATCACTGTGCCATGATTTTACATGTGCACTAGGGAACAGGACTCAGTTCCTCATTGTTTGTAGGGCAGTCACTTTATTGGAGAACCATTGGTCCAGCCTAGAGTCTCCCTTTCCATTCATATATGGTGGTCAACATCACCAAGAAATTAGGAGAAACACTATATCTTTAATGATAGCTTGCAGACATATTAGTGCTTTAGATATTTTGAAAGATTCACTTCCCCTCCACCTTTCAATCATGGTTGTCACCATATTCTCAGTCCTGCTTTATGGACCTTGATTTCTCTTTTATATTTGTCATGCTTTGCATGGATGCGCCAGCCTGCTCAAGTGCTTCTTCCATTCTTCCTCAGTGTGTTACTCTTTGTTTATGCATTTCCCTCTGATTATCCTGCACCCCATTTCTACCAGCCATAGTTCCAATCAAATCCTACTCTCCAAACCTAAGATTTCCAAACTCATTTTATATGAGGTCTCATGTTCCTTTTTAACAATGTATATGGTCTAGCTGCATAATCAGGAGAATTACTCTCAGTTGGTCTTGCTTGGGACCTGGACTGCAGTGGTCTTTTAAAACATCCCCAAGAGACTAGAAAGGATGCCCAATTTCACATCAAATCATTGTCATAGATGTTCTCTATGAATGAGAATAGTTTTTAAAAAGCCATATTGTGTAAACCTACATCTATTTATTTATTACAGTTTATAACAGAATTTACCAGATAAATCTTGTATTATTAATCAGTTTTTCATCCCTACAGCATTTTGGCATGTTCTTTACATCTGCATATCTATATTAAGTTAAATCATGTTGGGAATGCCTTATAATAATTAATAAACAAAATCTTCAGAACCCACCAAAATCCATTTTTGTTGAGGAACACTGGAAGAAGACAGTTATTCTCCCAACAGGAGGCAGCTGCCAACCTTTTGTTACTCCCTTCTCCCCAGGACACCATAGAATGAAGAAGGCCCCATGCTGTGCTCTGCTCTCTGGTCACTATAAACAATTCAACTGCATGCACAATTGTGCACCCACTGTCACCACATAATGAGGAGCAAACAACTAGGGAAGGTTCTTCTGTAATTTCTTACTAAAGTTTTAGTTAGCATATCCATAATTAGTCAGAAGTAATGTGGCATTTCGATGCATGTTAGCTCTTATAAATGTTTTCAGATAAACCAAGAGGCCAAGTAGGTAAAGGTAGACACAGGATGGATCGATGACGCCAGGACCCAGATAGAGAGGTTGAGAAGATGCTTCCCATTGGTTTCTGGCTCTCTGTGTGCCCTCCAAAGACCTGACAGTGGAGTTGTCTACAGCTGATGAATCAGATGAATGAATCCCGTCACCCCCCTTGGAAGCTGCTATTCCCTCGACAATCCAGTCACTCGTGTATAAACCTGGGTTGGGAAGCATGACGAGTAAACAAGATGTGTTGTAGAGACTTCCCTGAAAAGACGAGTGCTCTTCCTCGTTTCAGTGATAAACACTTTACACGTGACATTGGACCCAAGCTCGGCAGTCACTCGGATGAGCAGGCTAGCAGTGCAAGTCCGTATGTTGTTGAACACTGGAACTAAAACCAGGTATTTCATAGAATCTTAATAGGGTCTCTAGTTCACTCTCAGGTCTATCCTGTTAGACGCCCTGTGTTATTCAGCTTTATGTTGCTAGGACAGGATACTTGAGACAGATGATATGAAAGGAGGAAGGTAGAGGCTTTGGTCCATGGTTGGCCATGTTCGTTGCCTTTGGGTCCATAGCATGGCAGAGCATCATGGTGGGTATCGTGTGATGGAGAAAACTGGTCACCTTATGTTGTCAAGGGAGCAGACAAAAAAAAAAAGTGTAAGAAATGGCTGGGCAACTTAAAACTGTCAAGGGAAGGCCCTCAACGGTCTACGTCTTTCAGCGAGGCAGCTGGTACCTCCCAATTGGTCCATTTGGGTCAGAATCCAGAAATGGATTGATGTGTTGATTAGGTCAAAATCCTGATGATCCAGTCACCTCTTAAAGGCTACACTCCCAAACACTGTTGCATGTGGTCCAAGCCTTTAGCGCATGAGCTTTTAGGGGTCATTTAAGACCACTATCTCTGTTTCTGGTTAGTATAGATTTGGGATCAATTTCCATGCTGTTGAAACATCTTTCTAATGGTCATAGTAGCTAGCAATGGCCATGAGGAGGGCAGAGAATATGCGGAGGCTGGGGCTCAGTTCTTATCAGATGGCAACCATATGAATAAAAATAGAGGGGACCATTAGGGTGTCAGTGTATATATGTGAGCTCATGTATGCACGTGCACACACACAAATGTATGCATCTGCATGCACATATGCATTTATGTATACGTACATATACATACACACCTGCATATATAATATCCATAAAGCAGTGTTAAGGTGGTGAGATGGATGGTGCAGAGAACTCATCTCTCAGGAATATTAAAACTTGGAAGTTGAAAATAAAAATCACCCAGGAAGCAAGCACTGGCCTTCTTATACAAACTAGAGTTCACTGTAAAATGATGTAGTTGGCACTATAACATATGGTGGCAATTAGGGAAGAAAAGAATCAACTCAGACAAGAGAACAGCCAAAACATGTGGCATGTAAACAGTTGGACTCACAGGTAAAAAAATATAAAAAAATCTACAAGTAATATCTAAAATCCATACACTATTTAATGCTGTAAGAGCTTGCCATTCCTGGACTCACTTATGCTTAGACTACTTCTGTCAGAAAGTGATTTACATAATGACCATCTAATGAAGAAATAAGCTGTGTCTTCCCTGTGGATTATGAATGTCTCCAAATTGATCTGGCCTAAAATCTCTTTTATTTCCCAGCCAGTTTGTGAAATTTTTTTGAGAATTTTAACGTTTTGTTCTTTATCATATCTACCCCTTTTGCTGCCTCCCTCCAACTCCTCTTGAGTCTCCATCTATTATCTCTTAAAGACTTCTTCTTTTGTTACTGGTTATTCTTACACAGACAAACACACAGACATAAAACCTACAGAATCCATCAAGTTTTGCTTATGTGTATATTTAGAGTTAACCATTTGAGACTGAATAAACAGTATGGGAACCATCTCTGTAGGAGAGCGATTCCCTATGTGGAGAGCACTCATTGAAATCTTATGACTTAGTGCTAATTCTTGGAACTTTCTAGAAAACCTTACTCAGGCAGTGATGTTGAATCATAAGCATCTTCTGAAGACATTTCTTTACTAGGTCTGAAGCAAAGATTTGTTGAGTGCAGAAGCTGCTGTGTAAAAATCAGATTTTTTTTTAATTGTAAGTTGAGCTTTCTTAGAAGGAAGTCATGGCAATCTATGGCTGTGTATCTACTACTTCCTTTGTTGATGTGGTCATTTAATATGAGTCATTCAGGTTCTGTGCTGAGTTCTGGCTTCCTGACATGGTATATTGGCTTTTTCCATGAGATAAATGGTTCCATACTCATACTTTGGACACTTGTGATTCTGCTTTGCACAGAATGTTAATTGTGTCTCCTCTGGTGACATGAATCAAATGGACCCATAAGCAATGCCACTGTTAGGAGGTGTGTGACCTTGTTGGAGTAGATGTGGCTTTGTAGGAGGAAGGGCATTTCCAAAGAGCTGGTGTTGAGATATCAAATGCTCAAAGCAGGTCTAGTGGTTCTCAGTTCACTTCCTGCTGCCCATGGAATGTGATGTAGACCCCTCAAGTCCTCTAGCACCGTGTCTGCCTGCATGCCTTCATGCTTCCTAGCATGATGAAAATGAACTAAATCTCTGGACTATAAGACAGCCCCAATTTAATGATTTCCTTTATAAGAATTATTGGGTCATGGTGTCTTTTCTCAGTAATAGAAACCCTGAGACATTCTTTCTATACAATCAGATTCATCAACCTTCAGAGAGCTGCTCTCTTATCCATGTTGGTTGACTAAGACTTAAAAATATTTTTATACATCAGAACATAGCATCTCAATGGTCTCTAGAAGGAACATGCTGAGTCAGACTCTGGGCATAGGAAGAGTATATGTGAGACAGAGCTATGGAGGCTAGAGATGAACATTTTGGGCTGTGACATCCCACCCAATGGGAGGTCAGAAGAAGGGGAAGCTATGAGGAATGCTTAATGGAGCTGGGCTGGGTGTGCTGCCCAGGAATTGTTGGGTATTACCCAAGGAAAAAAAGCACAGACCAAGACAGCGTTTGCCAGTGTGGTTAGGGTTTTCTTTAGTGCTTTCTTCTCCTATGAATGTTGCGTCTCTAAGGATCAACCATCAGAAGCTATATTTTGAGTTTTTTTTAATTATAGGATTATAAAGAATGTTGCTAGCAAGTTTTCTTTAGTATAAATTTTTAGGGTTTTGTTTTTCTTTTATTTTTATTTATCTGTTTTTTGGACACAGACTCTCATCGTGTGGGCTCAGGTATCCTGGCAGTACCAAAATGGCAGCCTGAATCTCTCAATCCTCCTGCCTCACCCTCTCTTGTAATGGAATTACCAGGGTGTGGTGCCTCTTTGAAAGGGCTAAGTGAAGGTTTTGCTTTCTTCCTAAGTAGTCAGATGGTTCTACTAGTGAGAAAAGAATAAGTGGGGGCACAGTGAAGACTTATTTCCTATATATGAAATGTCCCGTATAGATTATGCTTGTGATTTCGGAAGTGTGACCCTCTAGGCAGCACTGTTCACTTTTACCCGAGGTTCTTAGAAATGTAAATTTCACCCACTCCACACAAAGAACTCCGTGTTTGGGGTTTGGATGAGCCCTGGTGGCTAATGCTGATGCCCTCTCTGGTCTGCCAAGAACCGCTGCTGTGGGATTTCCACTGAGCCCCTCCAGAGGAGGCTGGAGCACTGACTGCGCATGCGCATCTGGGCTTACAATTCACAGAGGACTTGAGCGGATACTTTCCCGGGGATCTCAGAAAGATGCTGACCCTCTCCAGAGTAACAGCCACTGTGAAAACGGCAGGTCCCGGAGTCAGCATTTCCAGCTGCCGTTCTGATTCCTCGGTACTTTCTGCCTGGAGATATGTAACTTTTCTCCAGGGAGAGTCATCTGCCTTCTTTTCTCAGTTCCTGGTGAATTCTTGGTGTTGAATCTTATGCAGTTGTCAGCTTCTTGCCTCTTGAGGCTCCGTAGGAACAATTGTTTCATTACAGAAACTTCTGGCTTAAATGCTTTAGAGGCAAAGATCGTGTCTAAGCAGCCATTGAGACACCAGCATCTGCAGCTTCCTTGGGAGGGATATTGAGTTGTTTGTTTTAGTTTGAGGTTACTGCCGCTGCTGTGAAATGTTTACCTGTGGCTTTATGAGAATCTTAAACCGCTTTACTCACATCAAAGAGAGCACTGTGGGCAAAAAAGAAAAAAAAATCACCATTAACCTTTGAGTCCTTCTTGAAGTCTAAGTGGCAGGGAAAGGAGACAGGCAGAGATTGGTGGAGGTTACACTGTGGGCCGGCCAGATATGTAATGTTTAAAGGTTGGAGCAAGGGGATGTAGCATGGTGTTTCCCTTGAAGGATAAGAAAGCAAAGGAAGTGAAGGACATATCAAGGGTGACAGTGTTTCCAGGCAAAGCGCAGGGGTGGTAAATGCTCCAGGGAGCAACAGCAGACAGTGTGGAAACACCCCTAATGGTAGCTAGTTCTTTGTGTCTAGGTGTGTGTGGGGGGGGGGGGTGTGACACTCTAAACACAAGCAAACGCCTGATATATGGATGTAAGGGAGGGAAACGAGGATAAAGGAGACGGAAAGGCTGTAGACCATATTGTGATGGAGGAGTTGAGAGTGTTGAAACCTTCCTTGTAAGAAGTTTCTCCCTAGGTTAAAATTTTGTGATGTGTGAAATCACTTGATGTCTTTTGTAGATGTAACCATTCTTAATGTGTCACGTAGCTCCACCAACTCAGAAGTACTTCACATGGGATGCCATCCCTGTGGGATAATTAATTTTGATTGGTAATTGACTGGACTGTAAATTCCCTAGGGAATCGGGGAGACATGTCTTTGTGTGCATGTATGAGTGGGTGCATTTTCAGAGAGAATTAGCCGAGAGGTGGAGTATTCTCTGAATATGAGTGAATGAGGGTTCCAGATGAATAACGAGGTATCATATAATAGGGTGACCGCTAGCAGTCTATCTACTGCTTCATATGCAGTGTGGCCAGTCACCTTACACGCCTGTGGCTGCGCCTTCCAGTGATGATGTGTACCTTCAACTGTGAGCCAAGACAAAGTGATCCTCTTTAGTTGCCTTCGTCAGATATTTTCTCACAGCAGAGAGAAGAGTAACCAACATGCTTAGCAGATTGAGTGTGCTCAATTAAAGAGTCCTCCATTATGATTGGCCCATATCCAAGTCATCCTGATGACATAACTGGACCTTGTGTGACTAGCAAAAATTTCTTTTGTTTCAGTTCTAGCCATGTTAAATATAAGCAAGGGATTGTTAAAGATGAACACAATAAGAGAGTAATCTAAAATGGCAAGGAAATTTTTAATTAGTAATAAAACTGCAATATGGAGGATGATTCTAGTTAAATAGAATAAAAGTCTAATTTGTATAAAGTGAGTGTTTTTTGTTGTTGCTTTGTTGTGTTTATTTTTCAGATTTGTTCTATTACTTTACATTATGTATAGTAGGAGTGTGTGTGTGTGCGTGTGCATGTGTGTATGTAAGATGTTCTACACCCTCCCAGGAACCAAGAAACAGGCCTCTGACCTTAGGTGGTGACTGAAAGTAATGATAAGGAATTTAGAGTTGTTATCTCGGGGAAGCCAGGCTAGTATCTGTTCAGGACATATAAGGATGGGAAGGGTTGGGCTAGACAGCCTTAGTTATTCAGGTGGGCTGACGTAGGTATACTCAAGGATGGAATCTTTGGCTTCCCCTGCTTTCCTTGGAAACAAACTTAGTTCGTGCCGTAAGATTTTGAATACATCATGGTAACAGATGCAAAAATAAACCAGAAATTAAAGACACCCACAATGTCTCCAGAGTGGGATCAAATATCCACCTTTGTGCTTTAATTTCCCCTTCCCTACAAAAAAGCCTTCTAGGTCTTTCCAAACAGCATCTTTTTCCATATAAAAGGCATCCCAAGAGCTGTTTTATCAAATCAGATGACAACTGGAATTCTATAAGAGCAGAAATTCAAATAGAAAAATTATCTAAAGAGATGAAATTCTCCCAGCAAAACTACCAGAAGCTCTTGAAGATTTTATTTACTTTCTTGCTAGATTGACACCAATCATTTCCCTTATTGGGGTGGTAATCCAAATTCGTACCTTTGCACAATGTCCTGAAGGTTCCATTAGGAAGGCCATTTTAGAAGAGTCTTGCCTGTCCACCAGAAGTTAAAGACCACAATGAACAACAACAGTCTCTGAATCCATGCCAGCTCTCACACAGTTCTGTTTCTGGATTGAGAACAGTCTTTGGATGGAGGTGGGCGGTCCTTGGACTTCTCACAGGTCAGAGAACCCTGATTGCTCTTCATGCTGATGAGGGAGAGGGACTTGATCGGGGGAGGGGGAGGGAAATGGGAGGCGGTGGCGGGGAGGAGGCAGAAATCCTTAATAAATAAATAAATTTAAAAAAAGAAGAAGAGAACAGTCTTTGGAAGCTCACCAGTAGAAATGTCTTTATGTTCCTTACCTTTTAAGGGCAATTCTTACAAATGTCGTTATAACCTATCTGTGTCTAAGACTCTCCCCTGACCTAGGAAAGAAAAGAAATAATCCCTCACCTGACAGCATGCTTCAGAGATTGCTCCATCAGATCAGGGGTTAGTGTGGCTTCACCGTGCCTGGTTCCCTACATGCATTTGTCATTAAGGATTATTTGGCTGCAGACATAATGTAGACAAGAAAAGCATGTCTTCTCTCTCTGACACTTGCTTGCCAATGGCCAGTAGAGACTAGAATTGCTTCACTAATTGTTAAAGGTTCAAAGGAAACTGCTGAATTCTCTCTGCTTTGGTTGTTACCATTTTTCATTTTAAAAAACAGTCTTTCTATGCATCCCATGCTGTCATATAACTAATAATAGTCCCTCTGCCTCAGTTTCCCAACTGCTACTACTCTATACATGAGTCACTATGTCCAGGTAAAACCTAGGGAATCCATTTATTGTTCCAAGTATAGATTCTTTCCTTTATTTACATTTGACTTTTATATATTATTACAAGTTCTCTAATGCTTGACTTAAAACTCTACAATGAAGCACAATTTATAAAAACTCAGAGACAGAAATTCAGATTGAACTTGAAGATCCGAACTTATCTCAACCTCAGTCCTAACTGGCGATCCTGCCTCCAGCAATCTCAGAATGAGCCTGAGATCGAGAACTGTCTTTTTCCATTTTATATTCCTCTCTAGGGCTGAGATTAGAGGTGTGTACCACTGGGATTAAAAGTATGCACCACCCGGTTTCTGTGGCAAACTAGTGTGGTTACTGGGATTAAAGGTATGTTTCACCACTGCTTAGTCTGTAAGCTGGCCAGTGGGGCTGTTTTACTTTTCTGATCCTCAGGCAAGCTTTATTTACTAGACTATATATGAAATGTTCTACACCACACAGCTGAAAGTAGACATATAAACTTGGAAATGGACAAGATCTTGGGAAGTATTATGTGTAGCTAATTAGTTATTTTGCTTCAAAGAAAGCAGGGTATCAAAAGGCAAAGGTTTCTTCAATACTTCACCTCAGCCAAGAAGCTGAGAAGCAATTTCAAGGGTTCCTTTCAATGCAGCCCAAACCACATTCAAGTATAATTATTATGTATACATTTCTTAGTAGGCAAAAGGCTCTCAAGAATATTTTGTGACAGCTATGCCAGAAAGGGACAACTGGGTCCTACCGATCCGAGTGGGTATGGATGGTAGAGAGAATGTTCGGAGCAGAACAGACATACGAGTGTAAAGTAACTGGAAGGCATGTTAAGCTGGCGATCAGGAAAGAATTAAGCCCTTTGCTCAAAGAATGAAATTTCAGGGAATGGTCTCGATAATACTATGACCGTCGTGATGAACTTCGTGTGCCTGTGTTCTGGGTGTGTGTTAGGATGCCCTTGTAACAGAAAGCAATCTACCTCCCACGCATGAGCAGACCTATGGAAACACATAAATCTTATAACACTTTTGGCATCGATACCCAGGCTCCTGTGGGTGTGGAACTCTCTTTAGATAGCGAGTATTTCAATTTTAATAGATTTTCTATTCGTCCTCTTCGCTGGTCAGAGCTGTATTGATTTTAAACAGATTTGATGTTGATATAGAGGTAGGACTTTTTCACAGCAGACAGTAGGGAAGTCAGCAACTTAGAATGCTGCTTTGCCTATATCAGCTCTTGTTTTTCTCTCTGGAAGTGCTCTTTTCTCCATCTGCAGTAAAACACCCAAATCTGCATACTCTGTAAATAAATGTAGCCAGCAACCATGGCTAGTTCATGGAGTATTAAAAATTATATCCAGTACTTAACCTTAGTGCAAGATTTGTAGAACAAGATCACCGAGGACTTGGGGTGGTGACATTCCTGGATCTTGCTGGCTAAAACTCAGGAATTTGTGGGAGACTTCAGAATTATAGATTACCTTTACAAAGATAGGAAAGAGAATTCTGGCTGCATGGTAAGAGATCTGGACTGGAATGAAGATTGACTATAGCCTTGGGAAACAAGAGATGGGGAATTCTTGGATAGAGAAGAACTCTAAGTACCAGGTGGGAGAGTAGAACTCATAAGAAGAGATGAACCCTAAGTGATAAACCGTATATTAGGAAATGGACCAGGACCAGTAGTGGAAGCTCAGCATCTTCAAACGGGTGTAGTATGGCACTTTATTAAATTTAGCGTTTTGCAAAGGATAACTGGACCTCGGAGTTACTCATTTTCCAGAACATTTCCAGAACAAGAACATTTCAGAGGTAACTCTCTAGTCTCAAGTCTTCTCCCCTGAGCAGGAAGGAAGAAGATAGACAAGAATTGGTACTTTGGGAAACATGAAGTTTTAAAAATAGTACACATTAGCATCCTTTCCCATGAGGCTGTACCCGTCTCCCTTTCCCATTGTATCTTTTTCCTTAGGCCTGACACAGTAATCGATAAGCATGATGAATTGATCAATTAGCTGCTCGATTTTTAGCAACTGAATGAATGGTTAGTTGAGAAGATGATGAAGGAAATACTGGCCCTCAAGAGTTTGATGAACGCTCTCTGATCAAAAATTTCATAACAGTGTTTCAATATTTGCTAAGTCTAGGGAATGGTTTTGCAATAAGTTGTCACGAGAAGCCACACAACCTGAGCTGGGAAGACAAGTCCCTTGGAAGCTTTTACACATGCAGGGGACAACAGTGCATTAGTGGCAGCTCCTAGTCGTTGACACCAAGAATCAAAATAATGAACCCCATGCAGGAATAGCTAGCATAGACCACGTAGTTTCCTTTAGTTAGAGAATTTTCTCAGTAGGACTGAGAGAGTGGAAAGGTGACCCTGGAGGAGCACTGAGAACTTCCAACGACATACAACATGGCACAATATAAAAGCATGCCCTTTTATCTCGTCTAGATATATGTCTCATGCCCTGCAACTGTAGACCTGACACAGTGATCTGGGTCCCCCAATGTGCTTGTGGGTAACTTCCAGTGTGTTATGTGTGTCAGCCTAATTTTGTAATAGTTTATGCCCCAAAGCAGACTGCCTAGCTGAAAGTGGACAGATTGAATAAATACAAGGCTTGTGGCTACGATGCTTTATTCTGGTCCTGGAGCTAGCTGTGCAGTTTGATAGTGTGTAAGCCCTTTGCTTTGCAAGTTGCAGGAGACCTTGTCTTTTTCTGCATTTTGTGGCACTGTTCTGCTGATGTGCAATATACACACCTTTTTCTCATAATCTTTCTACCACCATAAAAAGTCATCCTGCTGTGGGTGTGGGGGAGGCACCTGAGCTCCGCCTTTCTATCACTAATAAAACCCCTAGCTCTGTGCTCAGGTCTGAGCCACTAATGTCAGGTAATGGTTTCTAAGCCAGAACTCACACAGCTGAATGTTCAAACCCAGGGCTACCTTCTCTTTTCTGACACATCTCCTGCTTTCAGTCTGATATGCTATAAAAAAATATTTAAGGAAGAGAAATGTGGGGTAAGGAAACAATTTGTTTTCTTGACCTAACTGCTGCTCACCCTTGGGAAGGGTGTTTGTGTTGGGTTCTGAAATCGACCTGTAGCAGCTCCAGTTCCTCAGGCAAGCAGTGTTACAGTTTTGATGGTATTAAGACTCCTGCAGAGCCATTTTTTTTTCTTTTGAGGAGGAGGAAAATTGTTTGGGGGCTAAATTGAAAATGGTTTGATTGCCTCTGATATAAACATCTCTGAAGTACATTTTCTTCCATGCTCAAGTAACCCACAACCTCAACTCAAAGAAGGAATCAGACAGACTGTATTCAACTAGATGTCTCTTAAGGCAAAATGGAGTATGCTAATCAGAGCTTTCAGAATTTGTGAAAATACCAATGGAAGAAAATTCGTTCTAATGTAGGCTTAGCCATGGAATCTTATTGAGCAAAGTCTCAGTCAAGCATGGAGTATTTAAATAATAAATCTACAAAGGAGAAATGCAAAGAAACCACAGAAAACCAGTATTTACTGTAAGAAAAACAGGGCTGCTGTAATGACTGTGGATTTGAGCAGGAAATGCTTTGGTTGATTTTTTTGCTACATTGGCCCTTGTCAGGCTGCATGCCTGTCTGACGATTTGGAGAAGTCTCCTTGGAGATGCCTTTTGCATTTGCACAGCTGAGAACAACAATTGCAATATGTAAATAGGGTGCCTCTTCCTTTTGGATGCCTTGGGATATGTGTAATAGATTAAGTTGGCTTTGTGCAGAGCAAACAGGTCTGTGTTACCGAGAATATGAATAATGCCAGTTTCCATAATTGCTAACATCTGGCTTTCCATAAATCTGTTAAATTGCATGGAAGCAGAATTAAGTTTCTGTGTCATAAGTAAAGCAATTACATGGAACTCTGTCGGCAACACGGTCCTATATTGACTTTGAAATCCATTCATTCTGCAGGGGAAAAAATGGGTTTTCCACATTGTTTTTTATTATGGACAGTAGGTATTCTTATCATTATCCTGACTGTTTTGCTAAAGGGAAAGACTGCTAATGTGTTTGCAGTTTTGTCAATTTGAAATAGCCAAATACTGAACAGTTGTTTTGGTAATGGGAATTAACATTTTAGGGGTGTAATTAACTGTCAATTTTGAGATTAGTTTAGAGAGAATAAAAATTGGTAATGGATTGGTTGAGATTATATTTGTAGAGAGATTCTGGAGAGATTGATTGTGATCCCCTCTGCCATGTTCCTAAAAATAGTAGTAGAAAAATGAAATTCTTTGGGGGATGAGCTTTTGCTTTCCTATTTCACTATGATCATTCATTCTATATGCTTATTCTACTTTAGATTAGAATCAAGAATTTCTCAGATTATAACTCAGTAAGGACATGTTTCCCTTGAAGGGCAAAGCTTGAGTTATTCCTTGTGCTTACTGAGCACTCCAAAACCAAAGTTTTGTCGATACAGGCTGTGTGAATACTGTTTGCTGTAAATGTTATGAATTTATGTATTGTATAAAGTTGTATAAATAGATGGATTGTCTACGATCTTTTCTGCCATTGGGAGCACTGGGAAGAGTGACCAATAGAATGCAAACTCTGCCCTAATGGACCTTCTGCCTACAGTGATGTGCACATCAATTGATGACTGCTGGACAGAGAGAGTCAGTTTGCTCCTTTGGATGTAGCCCGTGGTTATCTTCCCATATTCCTGTAGATGGCCCTACAGTCATCTATAGACTAACAGTAAAATACTAAGTGGGCTCAGTAGGTTCAGTGGAGTTGGAAAGAAGAGTGTGTGAGGGCAATGGGAGGAATTAGTAAGAAGCAGATATTGACTATGATGAAAATATATTATATTCGCATATGAAATGAAACAAAGAATAATGTAACTCAGATGGGTTATAAGGATAGAGTTCCACTATTTCCCTTTAAAGAAAGGGACAAGTAACACTACAGACATTTAAATAGAGTCAGAAGGAAACCTTATTACTGTAGAAGCTTCCTAAAATATTTACAACACATATATAAAAAGGTTAAAATGGAGTCGCCCTATAATGAGGCAGCAATGTCTCTGAGAAACATCATAGGATAAGAAATATCACAGGGCCAAGAACGGAATCCAGGCACTGAATTTTGCCCTCCTTTCTATGGCTTTTGTTTATTAACTAAATGGCTTCCCTGAGACTTCAGTTGGTAAGACAAAAAGAGAAAGTATATCTTAGAAGGAAATAAGTTCTACAAATAATTGCTATGTGTGGCTAGAGATACAGACCTACAACCTCAGATACTCTAGAGGACTATGTAAGGGGATTGCACATTCAAGTTTAGCCTGGGCTCCTGAGTGAGTTCAAAGCCAGCTAAGCAATGTCAGGAGACATTTTCTCAGAATAAAAAGTAAAAACAGCTCTGGGGATAGAGCTCATTCCGAAGGCACCTGTGTTGCATGCACAAGACTGCAGGTTCAGCCCCCTGTGTCACAAAAAATATAGCACTGAAACTACCTAATGTCTTCTTGTATTGTTGCCATGAATCTGTTTTATAGCAATATGGTCCCTGCAGTCAAGAAGAGAACACAGGTCATAGATTTCCCATTATTTTTAAGTCATAATTGCTTCAAAACTCTAACACACTTGGGGTAATTGCATCATTTTACACTCAGAATGTCAACTAAAAGTACTCAAGGGATCTATGGAAGATATAATATCTGGAAACTAATCTTAGAGTCTAGAATGGAAGTTGTTGAAAGTAAATAGAAACGAGAGAACACTGTAGTACACTTTAGCCATTGAGTTGGCACAGTAGAACGGAATCCTCCAGAAGCAACCACAGCTAACATGCAAGGTAGCCTAGCTGTACCCCAGTTTTCCATCTTTAAAACACTGGTGCTAACTTTATTTCTTGTGACCAGTATACCACAACTCACTCCAATAGTGTTGAAGCATTGGAACTGTCAGTGTAGCCTCACTGTCGGTATCTGTGCAGAACCACACACAAGTGCACACACATAACTGGGTACACATATCAGGGAAAATTCCTGTTATGGCCTTAAAATTGTAATGTAAGATTTCCAAATTGATTCTTTTTATTATATAT
>NW_004949173.1:1899128-1900762 GCF_000317375.1 Microtus ochrogaster | reverse complement strand
ACTGGTCTTGCCCTAATGTTATCATAACTTTGAGTTTGTACCTGTACTCACAGACTGCTGTCTCACAAATAGGTCTGGAAAGTCATTCTGAATGAGAAGTAAATTATTTTCTGTACTACATTTTGAGTGTGTTTTCAGTTGTATTTCCATCGCTCTTTGATACGGTGAGCCTGCCTGCTTCTGGTCCACACAGAGACTACTTCTTCTGTATGCATGCCCGTTTCTATCATGTGCTTTATGGGCCTTGATGATGATGCTTCCAATGAAACACACATAACAAGAGTAAATAAATGCTTCCCACAAAACAATCAGCTTGGAAACACATTAATGACCCAGAAAGAGCAGGGCCTAGAATGCCCTTCGAAAGTGACTCACACTGAGTCTTTTATCCCTTCCCTGCCAACCCTGGGAAGGAACGTAGAAACTTCACTGTTTATGCTCTGGTTCCCTTCGCTGCTCGTGCTGCTTCCGCTCAGACCCAGGGAGCTCTGGGTTCCAAGACTGCTACGCAGCCACAGTGGTCACTTGCATGTCTTCAGAGGGCTTTAAAAACAAACAATAGCAACAGGGTCTCACTCTGCTTGGGCTGGATTGAAACTCAACCATGAAGCCTAGTTTGGAGTCAAATTCATTGTCATCCTCCCGTCTTACCCTCTCAAGCATGAGCATGACAGGCACAGCTCTCCTTGCCCAGACTCGATAGGGCTTTAAAGGATCGGGTTCACCTCCTGAGCCGCTGTCTGCTTTCATCTACCTGCCCGAGTGAGAGGAAGTGATCATGGGGAAACCGGGAAGGCTGAGGTACGGAGAGGTGTCTGGGAGGCAGCTCTCGGCCACAGCTCCTTGATATCCTCTTCGCTGTTTGCTGATTTCTGAGGAAGAGGTCACAGAGTGCTGGTGTAGGCAATCAGTGCTTTGTCACATCATGAGACCCCCCTCCTGGCACTTCCCCTTCCTGCTCACAGGGCATAGACGACTGTAGACATTTTGAGTAATGCTCCTTTTAAAGTTCTGGCAGAAACCCTGGATCCTATACTTAGAAAAGAACACAAAGGAACCCAAATTTCTCATAAATATTTATACAAAATGTTTACAACCCACCCATAGAAACACAGATTGAGATCTCCCTGTTCTTCTCATGTACACTTGCTTCTCACAACAGCCCTAGAGTGGAGATGTCAATCATGACTACTGACTCTAAAATCTTTTACAGATGAGGTAACGAACACAAAGAAAAAGTAGCTCACCACCATGCGGGCAACAGAACTGGGGTGTGCACTCAGGCATTATAGCCCATGAAGAACTGGCCAGAAACTCACAGCAGCCTCCAAATAGCCACATACAAATAGATTAAAAGCCCCAAAGGTGTCACTTGTAGAAATATTGATTAAGAAAGGAGTCAAAATATATTTCTATTGTTCCCTTCTTCCTGGCAGCTTCCTAGGCTATGTGTTCCAGAAGGTGCAGGCACAAGATGAAGGAGTGTTGGTGGTTAGAAGGTATGCAGATTCTTGGCTATTCCATAACATTACTACGCTGCTACTCATATCGAGACAGAGATCTGCCTCTTAAACCCTGCGTGATGCTGGGGCTATTCATTTGTGTCTGTGGTTGCGGTGGTGGTGGTGGTGGTG
>NW_004949173.1:1896598-1899028 GCF_000317375.1 Microtus ochrogaster | reverse complement strand
GGTGGTGGTGGCGGCGGCGGTGGGTGTTCCAAAGTGTGGATTTAGATTCCTCTTTTATCACTAAGCTGTCTGAAAACAGAAGCTAGATTTTGCTGGTGTATTCTCCCATGTGGGCCTTGCCCTTGTTCCCCAAAACACCTGTTGCCAGTTTGAGGAATTTAAATTTTTAAAAAGATGACAAAAAGGTAAGAGAAAAGATGAAGAAGAAAGAAAAAGCACAGAAAAAAAAAAACAACTATGTTTTAATGCAGGCTAAACACATGGGACAAAGGAATCATTTCAGCAAAGAAAGCTCGAGTCAGGTCAAATAATGGATGCGACCAGGCAGCTGCAAAAGCTGGTGGTGCAGCTACCAGACAGCCCTGGTCATCCTATTGGAGGCCGAATTCAAACCAAGAATCTTCATTAGGTCCTCAAGCCCAAGATGATCCATTTTTTAAAAGACTGTTGTTTTAGTCGATATTGTTTTGCTTCTTTTATGGCTACGTGGTGCCAGGAAATGACATGAGAGAGGAAAATGCTGGGATCTCTCCTTTCTGTTAGAAAAGGAGACAATTGGTTGAGATGGCTTAGTGCTCATTTACCTTTAGAACCCAATTGTCGAAGGAGAGAGAGCGCGAGCAAGGAACTCAGGACCGCAAGGGGTGCACCCACACATGAAGACAATAGGGATGTTTAATTGGGAACTTGCCAAGGCCAGCTGGCCTGGGTCTGAAAAGGCCTGGGATGAGGCCAGACTCGCTGAACATAGCGGACAATGGAGACTACTGAGAACTCAAGAACAATGGCAATGGATTTCTGATCCTACTGCACGTAATGGCTTTGTGGGAGCCTAGGCAGCTTGGATGCTCACCTTACTAGAAATGGATGGAGGTGGGGGTTCCTTGGACTTCCCACAGGGCAGGGAACCCTGATTGCTCTTCGGGCTGAGGAGGGGGGGGACTTGATTGGGGGAGGGGGAAGGAAATGGGAGGCGGTGGCGGACAAGAGACGGAGATCTTTAATAAATAAATAAATTTTAAAAAAAGAACCTGATTGTCTTAGATCGCATATGCAAGGGCTAAGGAAGCCAATAGGAAAGGCTGTTCTATGAATACTACTGATGAATAATGCTCCAAGAGAGGAAATTTTCCCAAAGGAAGCCCACAAGTCAATGGTCACGCCTTACACACCTACCATGAGTTTTGAGGGCCAAGCAGGTGCTGGATGCTTATGTTGTCTTGTTTGACCCTGGATGATCTTAGTGTCTTTCACTGCAGAGGGGAAAATTCAGATATCAGGAAGTTCTGAGATGCACCCAGTAGCATCTACTCAGAGAAGGGGTAGAGGTTGAGAGGAGTCCAGCTTTCTGACTCGGGAGCTCACAAGTTCATTACTCTAGCTGAGAAAGAAGAAAAGGGAGAGGAAAAGAGGGGGGAAAGGAAGTCATAGGAAGTGCAGGAAACGTCCCAGGAAGAAATGGAAAAGAAAGTAAAGGTGAAAGGGTAAGGCAGATAGAGCAAGGAAGGACAAGGAGAAGAAAGGAAGTGGAAGAGAGGGACAGGAAAGCGAGGGGGGGTCAAAGGCGGCTGCTATGAAACAAGACAAAATGCTAACCACCCATTCTCTCCATGGCACAGGCTGGCTGGAGCGCTGAGCGCCCACTGGGATTTGCCCATGCATGCATTGCCCGAGGTGGGGCAAGTGGGAATTCTCTGCAGATCTGGCCAGAAGTCCATTTTGGAAGCAAGCATTAGATACTAAAGACAGTTCTGAGAGTCACTTTTCTGGTTCCTCTCTGTTCTCTAAACTTGCCAAACTCAGTACCATTTATAGAGCAAAATTTAAAAAGGATAAAAGGTACCCTAAATTCTCAGACTCTATTGGGGTGAGGTGGGGGGACAGTTACACAATGAAGTCATTCAGCCAGTAGGGATTATATGAAGCCGGGACCACAGCTGGAAAGAGGCAGGAGCCCATGGTCCTCCTCACGTTCCTGCCTTCCCTCTGGAGGAAGCCAGTAGGTCAAAGGGCCCTGTCCCCACTCCAGGAGTTCAGTTAAGGCAACAGTATGTGCAAAACAGTGAACTAGACCGTGGGAACCAGAGAGCAACAGTCTCCCAAGATTCTGCAAGACTGACTTTGGGCTCATTGCTGCTGAAGTTAAAGGAGGCTGTCCGCTCCCCTCCCCCATCTCCCCTTCATGGGGTATTTGTAAGATTTCCAGATTATCCACCAACTACTTTCTTTCAGGACAGCATATCCCCAAAAGATTTTCTTGATGATAATGAACTGTGGGAAAGTGACTGGCATCTCCCTGAAGACAAACCATGCATTCTGTCTCCCGCCACTCACCGTTTCTAACCCTTGCTTTTCTCCTCTCCCGCCACTCATTGTTTCTAACCCTTGCTTTTCTCCTCTCCCGCCACTCATTGTTTCTAACCCTTGCTT
>NW_004949173.1:1890686-1896498 GCF_000317375.1 Microtus ochrogaster | reverse complement strand
CCCGCCACTCATTGTTTCTAACCCTTGCTTTTCTCCTCTCCCGCCACTAGAGGACTTGGTCTTTTTGATAATTTTGTTTTCTAATATTTTTTGCCTTGTTGGCCTTGAAGAAGAAAACTGTCAGGCCTGCTGGCAAATTTCAGCTCAAATGTTTCTCTCCCTCCTCTATATCCTTCCTTAGCAATGGTCCTGAGCTTACAAGGAGTCACCCCATCTGGAAACTCCAGACACTCAGCAGACATCTGGCTGTGTAGTTTTTCTCTGGGTAGAACTTCTCAGAGTTTCCCCACCTGCACGCATGTCGCCACACCCAGGGTCTGAGAGGGCACGGCCTGGACTGTTGACTTAAACCGTCTACGGGCCTCTCTGTCTTCCAATGGGTTACTTCATTTCAAGTAACAGTCATGGTGTTCATAGGTGTGCATCTACCTTTTTCTGAAAAATTACAGTGCTTCAAACTCCCCTGGCTGGTGTTCCAGATTCTATAATATTGAAGTCTCTCCAGCTTTGGTCCACTCTTCTACAACTCTCCTTTGGGTCGTGCTGTGAAGATGGGCGATTTCTGAAGTGGTACTTGGCCAGTTGCTCCTGTGATGTTTCTGGTCAGTACATCTCTTTCACTTAGTTGGTGCCTACATTTGTTAGAAATTCAGCTGAAGACCTTTCCCCACTGAGAAACTTCTCCCACTTTCTGGCGTGACTTAATTCTCCCCTAGGGATTTCCTTTACTGCTCAGTGTGCTTTGATCCCCCAGAACAATTGTTCAGCAATCACTAATTTTTGCCTTCCAAATTTGACTGCCAAGTTCTCAAGGCCATGGACCATGCTCCATTGATTTAATAAGGCCTGCACCAAGCCCTGAGCTTCGCACATAGCAAATGACTGCTGGTGGATGACTCACATTTGTTTACAGACTTCTGGATGCAAGAAGGAAGTGGTCCATCTGGCTCCCCCAACTTCCCGGAGAGCTTACTGCATCCTGAGTATTGTTGGGATGTAATCTTCTCAAAGTCTACTATATTCCCGTCATTTGTTGTTTTCCCCAGCCTTGTGGAGGAGGGGTGGGAATGACATAGAGTAGAGAAGGTATTGTTGGAGCCACTTACAGAAAGAAAGATTTTGTGAAAAGTCACAAATGTGCTCATAGTGTGTTCATGTGTCTATTTTACAAAGGTAATTAAAGTTAGTTCTATTTCATAGATGGAACACATTCAGGTTGTGTCCCTCTGTGTGCACTATCCCTTCAGTGACATCTGCAGCAAATTCACTGGCATTCATCACTTATTTTGTATTAGTACCACTTCATCTGCTCTAACTCTTTCAATACATAGAACCACCATGATAAAGAAACTATAACCAAAAAAGAGAGAGAGACTGTAAAACTCCACGACCCTCCTTTCATAGATGAAAAACAGATGCACAGATAAGCAAATAATTACTCAAGTCCACATATCTCATGTGCAAAAATATCAAGGCTTGACCACAAGACAATATGATCCCACAGCCCAAGTATATCTCATAAAAGCCTGGAGTTATATAAAATATATTACATAAATATATATTTTTTCATTGTCTACTTTTCCCGCAAGATTTTTTTCCTCTGAAAGTCTCTTCTGCTCTCTTGTATTATAGTTACATGCCCACTTTTGTGCCTGTCTTTTCTTTCTTAAAGGTTTCTGAACCTCCTGCCCTAGACCGTCATCCAACACTCATGTTTCCTTCACATCCCCCTTCCTAATCTATGTTAGATATCCATGCACTTCTGATGGTATTTAAGACATTTAAAGCTGAACTAAATCCAGATCACAGCTGCACAGGCATTTTCATAGTAGCCAGCTACTTAGCTGCACCTGTAATTCCTATCTTCCATTAGCATCTGGACCCAGTCCATGGAATAATTACCAATGGCAGGTGGGACAGTCTCCGCACCTGCCTCCAATTCTGTTGTCTGACATATGGGTCTTAGCTCAGTGATAATCGAGAAAATAATGTGGATACTCTGTGACTTCGACATTAAAGTGAGTGCTGAAGACAGGTTTGCACGCTGATTATTTTTGAGAATAAAATAGTATGAGAAATTTAAAGCATGAGGGCAATTTTAAGTATAAATAGAAAGGTACATGTAAAATAAAGAGAAATAAAGGAATTACTGAAAAGAAATCTTCATCTACACTCCTTATCAATTAATAATAGTTTCCATTTGTTGGGGGTGTCATGAAGCCTGGAACTGTAGTGTATGTAAGTTACCATGCAATTCTTTCAGTATTTCCACTTCATGAATCTATCCAGACTTGAGTGAGATTGAGCTCTTTGCTCAAAATCTCACAACCAGTGATCAGACTCGGGATTAAAATGAGTTCCATTTGAGACCCTAGCTCTTTGGCTCATAGAAGCTCTAATTGTCCCCTCCCCTGAATTACACTGTCTTCAGTAACTACCTCAAATAGCTCTTTCACCAAGGGTGTAATATCACCTGAGGCAATTTCATGTGATGTTAAACTTATCTAGCCTTAGATAAAACTGATTGCGGGCTAGAGAAAATGCTCATCTAAAGCAAAAATTGGAGAAATTTATTGAAAATGATAGATTCAGAGCCCCCCCCAATCCCAGAGGTTTGGTGTTTTAGGGAGTGTCTTACTTGATTTCTATTGCTGTGATAAAGACCATGGCCAAAAGCAGTTTATAGTCCATCACTGGAGGAAGTGAGGGCAGGAGCTCAAAGAAGGAACCTTGGGGCAGGAACTGAAGCAGAGACCGTGGAGGAATGCTGTTTACTGGCTTGTTCCCCCTGGCTTACCCACTTTGCTTTATTATATACCCTAGGACCACTGGGTCTGAGCCTTTCTAAGTCAATCATCAGTCAAGAAAATGCCCAATAGACTTGCCTATAGGTCAACTTGATGAAGGAATTTTCTCAATTGAAGTTTCATCTTCCCAGGTGATCCCAGATTGTATCAAATTGACAAAACCAACTAACCAACACCAGGAGTAATTTAAATAAAAAAAGAGGGGAGGGAGGGAGGAAGGGAGGTGCAGGGAAAGAAGGGAAGTGCAGGGAAAGGAATGGAAAAGGAAAGAGAAGTGAGGGGAAGTTGGACAGGAAGGGAAGGAAACAGATTTATGTCAGCAGTAAGTTAGCCGTGTATCAACTTCAGTTAGGAAGTATTGAGCTAGAGAAGTTAGCTCTGATGCAAGGAGCTGAACCTGTGTACACACTCATACAAGTAAGCTGCCATCCCTCTCTGTGCCTCCACATCGCCAAAATGAATTTAGGACCAGCCCTATCTGTGAGCCACTGCCAGGAGCTCTGCAGGGAATACAATTTGCATGTAAGGGGTTTGAAGGCTGATGGGAAAGGGCCATTGGCCCACTTACTTACCCTCATAGAGACCAGGAATCATAATATTTTGGAAGTCACAAGGCACTTTGGCTGAATCTACATTCACAAAAGCCTGTGAAGTGGGTGTTATTTATTGTTCTGGTCTCCATTTAACAGGTGAGAAGAGGAAAATTCACATAGCTAATAAGTGGTTGAGTGCTCAGCCATTTAGCTCTATGTTCTTTCCCTAACACCATAAAACTTTCTAAATTATAATTATCACTTCCTGAGTACAAACAACAAGATAAAGGGAAATTTGATAGGGACACCGTGTGATGGTGGATTGAGAGGATGTGGTTGTTGGGGGAGCTCATGGGCTTTTAGAAGTCATAGGTCCAAAATTTCAAACTTACCTCGGGCATCTTTGAGACACATATTTAAAAATAACAAATGTAGAGTGGAAACAAGCTACCCTGAGTGCTTATTCCTTCTCATAAAGATGCTCTGTAAGTCCCGAGGATAATACTAAAGTCTCACACGGAATATCGACTCAGGTTGAGAGGAAGTTAGTCATAGATATTTCCTTCAGTTAGAGCAGCTGTTATACAAAGAGCAATGTACCGCTAGAGGTCAACGATACTTCATGTGTAGTGTCCATGCAGTAAGTGTTCTGCTGATTTGAGAATGCTAGGGTGCATCTTTGTGAACCGTTGGGCCTTTGGGATCCTGGAAACTCAAAGGCCACCAAAGCTGAGCAAGTGGCTTTTGGGTTCTTGGCTCAAGAAACTTGAACAATGAAAATTCATGGACCAGAGAGGGCAAGTCTTCCAGAGAACTTTATTATAGATTCATAGGTTGAAGTCTGAGAGAGAGGAGGAGGAAGAGGAAGCAAAAGAGGGGAGAAAGAGGGAGAGGGAAAGAGAGAGAGAGAGAGAGAGAGAGAGAGAGAGAGAGAGAGAGAGCACAGTACACCTATATAGCAAGAGGGAAGCCAGTAAATGATGTAGCATTAATCTGCTAGTCTGGGCTCTTTTTAAAGGGGTTTATGGCAGAAACACGCATGTGCCATGGTGCACATGTGGAGGTCAAAGTACAACTTGCAGGAGTCGGTTTTTTCTTCCACCACACATTTCCCAGTGATGAAGCTCAGGTCTATAGTTTTGGCAACAAGTACCTTAACCTGCCAAGACCTTTATGTGCCCTTTCTATTAATACTAATCTAGCACTTGCTATTGTTTCTTTGAAAGATTTGTGCAGAGTATTTGAACCAGCATAGGAGATCCTGTATGGCTGACATCGCTTTAAAACAGCCCATACTATATAAAATAGTGGATTTTCAGGGTGTGTTTTGCACTAGGAGACTCTATTTGGCAAGCAACATTTGACTTTGAGTGAGAAGGAGGACTACAGCTCTTGACCGGAACCAGAACCTGCATCATCTATCAGACAGCACACACCCAGCATGGACTGATGCATGACTTACTTATTCCTGGGAGTAAACGAAAATTCACTGGGGTGAATGCAAACAGTGAGGGCACAGGGCATATTAAAATCTTATCATGGAAAACAAGTCCCAAAACTTATTGGACATGCTTACCTGGACTTCATAAAGTGATGAACACTAAGACGATGATGTCAGGGCTCCATATCAATCATTAAGCAAAGTACTCCAAGACTATCCGTGGACCATTGGCTTGTCCTGGCCCCTATTGTCATTGTAACCTAATCACCTCTGTACCCTCTCGTTTGCTCGTCTGTCCAGGCCCAACTGCTGTTTCTTGCTCCTGACTAGTTTCCCGCTCTAGGCCCAAGCCTCCCACCTTGCAGGTGAACTCGGCTGCTTCCCTCTCAAACCCTAGCTCTTCTAGCAACAGCTCCCTACTCCCACTGGGCTGGTTCATTATCCAGTCGATGCAAACGCTTCCTCAGCCCATTTCGGAAATCTCTTGAATGCTGCTGCAACCTCTTTAATATGTGGATATGTGCCATGCAACATGAGAGTTTGTATTACTAATTAGTAATTAGGATTGCCGTAAAAGGACATGCATGTGCCTTGGCCAGATTATGGAAGTGGGCGGTGTTATATGACAAGTTGCTGCCACTGAAACCACTAAGTCTCGTGAATTTATTATTATCCAACAAAGTATGCTATTTTGGAAAGGCACAGAAGTGTTCATACACATTTTAGGCACAAGGAGTTCATGACAAGGGATATGTTGTAGAAAATTAAATGAATATGAAGTAAGATGGGAAGACAGAATCAGACATATGTGATGGTGTCCAAGTTTATCTTTGGGACCTCTCAAACAAGAACCATCATTCAAACTGTCACGAACCACTCTAAAAGCTGAACAAAACTCCAACTAAGAAAATTAGTCGGGGAGCAATTGAATTTCAAACACAAACAAGCGCACGAGCGCGCCCCGAGCCGAGCGTTGCCCACCGCGCCCGCCCCGTCCCAGCGGCGCGCGGGCGCAGACGCCTTGGCTGCTC